>NW_015169257.1:0-2837 GCF_001447785.1 Gekko japonicus
CCACCACGTTTAGAAAACCGACATTTAAGTGGTAACTTGTTTTAGCATTTAGATGAGTTCAGGATCTCACGGAGGCCATTTTCGGGTCAGACATTTAGAGGGAAGTCTTTTGTTGGAGGGGTTGGATTGATTCACCCTGGTGGTTCTGCACATGCGCCATGATAGTTTCCCCCCTTCTACAGAGGGACGCCTATGCGCATGCGCAAACTGAGGATTTTTTTTTAAAAAACCCACCGACACACTCTCCCGTACATCGGTAGTGTAGATGCTGGGGAGCGACTTGACTGCACGATAAGGCGGAATAAGGGAGGTAAGTGTGATCGCGATTATCCAGATCAAATATCATCCAATTAGAACCGGAGCAGTTTAACCCGCTCTCAGCGCGCCGTCTGACCGTACCCTATGATTCTCTGATTCTAGAAACAAAGCAGGGCTTTGAATACTAGAACTGGGTAGAGGGTTAAACTCCACCTCCCTTTCCTGCACTACCACAAGGCAAACTAGGGCTACATGAACCTGCAACTTATCGATGCAGCAAGATGATAAACTTAATGTTGTCTGGTAATCCTAATGCTGCCTAGCTGGCTGCTAATTGCTACCTGGAACTTGTGGCTGTCGTCCAGATGGTGTCGTGCTGTGGGGCCTGATGTTGTCATACTTTCACAATGTCTCATGCTTAATTCCAGTCAAAGTTGATTCTGGTTGTCGCCCCTGTTCTAAAGGAATGGAGAATCGAGAGGGGAACCATAAAGGTGAAAAACCAAGGTGGCTAGGCAGATCTGGAAAACAAAGCATAGCTAAGTGCTAGTTCATAGTATATGGAGCAAGAGTTAGAGATAAAGCTTTCCACAACTGAGGCCCCGGTCACACAGGCCAGATAACACGAGGGGGGGGGAGGTGTGGCTGTTTGCCCCGGAGCAAAATAAAGTGTGGTAGCCCGATCACACGGTCCCCCAAATCTTCATGCTTAGGCTGTTAGCTGGTGATCACACGGCGATGCTGCAGCATGGCAAAGAAGTGGCACGGCGCAATCACACAAACGTTTCACGTTTGTGCGCATGCGCAGCTCCGTGGAGCAGCACTGCTTCCAGTGTCATGTTTGTGCACATGCGCTTACAAAAAACATCCGGTTTGCGATGGGACATGGACAGGCGCCAGATGCCACAGGATACTAGCGCTCCCACGATCAGGCGCCCACCTGTGCCACACGTTTACCGGATACTAGTGCACTTTCCTTGGTACTTTTTAACTCCGCTTCTTCGGTGGGACGCCATGGGTTGGCCACGGGTGCACTACACTTCCCAGATGTTGCAGTGTGATCACGCCCTGAAAATCCGCCCGACATCCATGACTTTCGCACGGCAAATTCTCCATGTGACCTGGGCCTACAAGAGCTAAAGCTACCTGGACAGCAAACAGAGAATGTGTATAGATTCTTGGGTCCTCAGCTGATTAATTTAGTGTTAAAGGGATGAGTATCTTAAAAATGGGATGTGGAATGTGTTAGCCGAACTGCTTTATCTATAGCAGTTGGCAAATTTTAGATGGGTTCCTGCCAGCCTTGGGGCCAGTTCACCCCAAGGATTTGCCAGTGAAAGAATTGAGGCTGGTATGTTCAAAATAATCTGTCTTTTACTTAAGAATTTAAATCACATACAAACAATACTGATGCACGCACTCATACATTCAAGTTCCTTAGAAATTACAGTACTAAAAATAGTCACTTTTACTTAGCGGGTAGGTAGGTGACGGTTTATACTTATCTGTCTTGAAGCCTTGTCTGTTGCAATGAAGAATAGAGGGTCAGAAAAATAGAACCTAGGGATGTTTCTAAATCACACTGCTAGAACCATCCAGCAAGTGTGGACCTCTTGGCTGCAGACCAAAAGATCAAAGCAAACACAAAGGATTTGGGTACAGTGAGCTGGACAGAAGGGGAGTTAAAGCAGACAGGGGGTGATGGGGGGGTTGTGGCTAGCAAAGACCAAGCACATGGTCCTTAGCTTTTCTAGGTGGTCCTTTGGGTGGGTGGCCCCTGTGCCAGCCTGTGGACCCACCTACCTGTTAGTCCGTCCCATACCTACAGCTATTGGATGCGTGTAGTGAGGGGTGGCTACCTAGAGGGTTGGCCAATATTGAAACTCAAGACTCTAACTCAAAGGAAAGGCATCTGGGCAAGTGTGAAAGCTTGGCGCCAGGATGCTCATTGAAGTGTAGATGAAGCTGGCCGTTCCCAGGTCATCAAAGCACATCTGGCAGGAAATCTCAATTCAGATGTAGAGCAGAGATGTGGAATACGTGTCTTTCAACAGTTCATCAATGGGGGTTGCTTCCATACAAGTTGTTGTTTGGCTAACACAATGGCGATGTGTGCTTCTTCCTCCCTCAGGCTAGTAGCTGTGTATTGGAAACCTCATTAACATGCAAGGCAGGCACCTTCTATGTGTAACTTCACAACAGGTGATTTGATCAGCTTTCTCTGAGCCTGTGGGTGTGTGTGCACAATCCGTGTGTGTGCCAGCAAATATAAATCCATAAAGCAAATATCAGTCTCAATTCTTAACAAACTAGAAATAAGGCCCGTTGTGGAAATAAATATAACGGGATCTAGAAAGAGGCTCTGGGAGAGTGCTCTGGCTTTGGGCAAACAGTGTCAGTCTGCTTTTAAAACATGAATCTGGGACCTGCACACCACCAGAATACAGCAGATTCCATATGCAACTGACATTCCAACTGCCTTGCGGGGGGGGGGGAGTTTGAGGTGTGGAATGGACTGAAGTCCAATCAGCTTCCATATGCAAAAGACCAGGTTGTCGCAGCAGTTGTGGTGTGGGCGG
>NW_015169257.1:5426-29095 GCF_001447785.1 Gekko japonicus
TGGTGGTTAAGCATGGCGGACTCTAATCTGGAGAACTGGGTTTGATTCCCCACTCCTCCACATAAAGCCAGCTGGGTGACCTTGGGCCAGTCACCGTTCTCTCAGAACTCTCTCAGCCCCACCTGCCACACAAGGTGCCTGTAGGAGGAAAGTCCGATGGGAGGGGGAGGCTGCTGAACTGCGCATGCTCAAGCATGCGCAGTACAGCCGGGGGCCGGGATGCGGCGGCGCAAGGACGCACTGCCCGATCCCACGGCCCGGCTTGTGGCGCTGGAAGGGATACAACCACCTAGGTAGGTGGTTCTTTTTTACAGCTTGGTATCGCCGTTTGGGACGGAACAGGGACGGGCAGGCAACGATTCCCAGATGTTGCCGTGGGATCGCGCCCGTTTGCTCTGCCCCCGTTCCATCCCCCTCCTGGCCCAAACTGCCTCGTATGGACAGGGCCTGAGACTCCTTCAGCTAGAGAAAAATGGGGTATTACAAGCAACTCTTCTGCTGGTTCTGCTTAGGTTAGAAGTCTGGCTGTTTGCGGAATAAAGCTCATTCAGTCCCCTCTAAATCTTGGATGACTATGGAAAGAGTCCAAGCAGGATGGTGCAGTTGCAAGGTCTAGTAACACTAGGAAGATCATCAGGTAATAGGAATAACACTATTTCTTCAGAATATACAGATAAAAGTGAGTCCTACTGTGCAGAAACGTTACACTGAACCTGAACGTCTTTTCATTCAGAGCGTTATTGAATCCTGACCCCCGCCCCCCCCCCCAAAAAAAAAGAGAGAGAGAAATTAGGCTGTATGAAAAGAAAATAATACAAGCCAATTGCTTTTATTTAGATTTGTAGGTAAGCCAAATTCTTTCCCGACACCACTGCTTCCAGAAATAAATATCAAACTTGCACCAGATGAATTAGTAATAAAGTCGACTGCCAATTGGCACTGAAGGCCCTATCAAATACAAACGTGGCTACTGCCATTGATTGGGACAAAGGTAAGAGGGGAATTGGATAATCATCTGGAGCAGAGGTCCATCAGTGGCTATTAGCCCCAAGGTGTAGATGGGACACTCTGTCTGGGGCAGTGATTCTCTGTGTGCTTGTGCTGGCGGGGGGGAGGGCGCAACGGTGGGAGGGCTTCTGAAGTTCTGACCCCGCTGGTGGACCTCCTGATGGCACCTGGGTTCTTACCATTGTGTGACACAGAGTGCTGGACTGGGTGGGCCATTGGCCTGATCCAACATGGCTTGTTTGCACTGCATAAATTAAGCAGAAAACTGTATTTACATTTTGGCTTCAATATCCCAACCTTGAATGCCTAGAGTCTTGCTTTCTTCTAAAACAATGAAAGCTGGAGTTCATCTCAGCTAATAGGCCAAAAGAACATTGGGTGTCTTGCCCAGATTCTGGGTAAAATGTGGCCAACTTGGAGAGCCAGTTTGGTGTAGTGGTTAAGGGTGTGGACTCTAATCTGGGAGAACCAGGTTTGATTCCCCACTCTCCACATGCAGTTGCTTCTGTGACCTTGGGTCAGTCACATGTCTCAGAGCTGTTCTTGAAAGAGCTCTCCCAGCCCCACCTACCTCACAGGGTGTCTGTTGTGGGGAGGGGAAGGGAAAGGAGATTGTAAGCCACTCTGACACTCCAAGCAAAGGGCGGGGTATAAATCCAATCTCCTCCTCTTCCTCTTCTTCGCAACTATATCTTAAGAGTCAGAAGACTGACGTTACATCCAATGGAGGGCGAATATAAACTGCTGAAAAATGCAGAGCCCCCCCCCCGGGACACTCTGTCCCAGGGGCCCATGAAATAAGTGGCCCCCGACTTGACCTCATGGATACTGCCCTTGCCCTACCACAGTGATGACCCGAATTTTCGGTACCTTATCGAAAGTTTTCGTGAAAAAGAACTGGGGGAATGGACATTAAAACGGCAACTGAAATTCAATGTGAGCAAGTGCAAAGTGATGAATATTGGCAGAATAATGATGACAACAACGGAGAGGGAGAATGACCCAAGTTCTCTCTGCCTGGGGCCAGGAACTATATAGCTGAATATGAAGCAGCTGAGATTGTCTGGCTCTGTCCGGCTTTAACACTTTTCTTTGCTCTTTTGATCCAATGGCAGCTGGCTAAGATATATGGGAATGTTTATACGATGTGGATGGGCTCCCAAGCGGCTGTGGTGCTTTCTGGATATGAGGCAGTGAGAGAAGGGCTGATAAACCACGCAGACGATTTCTCTGAGCGGCCGATGACCAGGGCGACGAAAGCTGTACTAAAAGAAAAGGGTAAGTTGCTTTGAAACGGGAAAAATATTTTACTTGCCTTCTCACTAGAGGCACATCAAGCGCACCAAAAGGAAATGAAGCACCATGTTCCAAATGAATAAAAATGTTTTTTCCCCATTTTTTTATTTTAAAGACATAGGTAAAGGTAAAGGTTTCCTTTGCTTGAAAGCCAGTCAAATCTGACTCTAGGGATGCGGTGCTCATCTCAATTTCCAAGCCGAAGAGCCAGCGCTGTTCAAAGATATTTCCATGGTCATGTGGCCAGCATGACTTGGGAAGATTGGAAAGTATTTAAAACTATGATCCTAGAAGCTCAGAAACAATATATCCTGCAGGTTAGGAAAGGCACAGACAGGTATAGGGAAAAGCCTGCATGGTTAACAAACAAAGTAATGGAAGCTGTAAAAGGTAAAAAGGATTCCTTTAAGCAGTGGAAAGCTAGTCACAGTGAGGATGATAAAACAGAGCACAGGCTATGGCAAATAAAATGCAAGTCTGTGGTCAGGCAGGCAAAAAGGGAATATGAGGAGCATATAGCAAAAAATGTAAAAACCAACAATAAAACTTTCTTCAAATACATTAGAAGCAGGAAACCAGCCAGGGAGGCAGTGGGACCCTTGGATGACCAAGGGGTAAAAGGAGTGCTGAAGGATGATAGGGAAAAAAGATGATAGGGAAATGGCTGGGAAGCTAAATGCATTTTTTGCCTCTGTCTTCACTGTGGAAGATGAGAAGTGCTTACCCACTCCAGAACCGCTGATTTCAGGAGGGGTGTTGAAAGTCCTGAGTCAGACTGAGGTGACGAGAGAGGAGGTCCTAAAACTGATAGACAACTTAAAAACTGATAAATCACCAGGCCCAGATGGCATACATCCGAGAGTTCTGAAAGAACTCAAATGTGAACTTGTGGATCTCCTTACAAAAATATGTAATCTTTCCTTAAAATCTGCCTCCATTCCTGAGGACTGGAAGGTAGCAAATGTCACTCCCATCTTTAAAAAGGGTTCCAGAGGAGATCCGGGAAATTACAGGCCAGTCAGTCTGACGTCGATACCGGGTAAATTGGTGGAAACCATTATTAAGGAAAGAATTAGTAGGCACATAGATGAACAAAACCTATTGAGGCAGACTCAACATGGGTTCTGTAAGGGAAGATCTTGTCTCACTAACCTGTTAGTGTTCTTTGAGGGGGTGAACAAACATGTGGACAAGGGGGATCCAATAGATATTATTTACCTTGACTTCCAGAAAGCTTTTGATAAAGTTCCTCATCAAAGGCTCCTAAGCAAGCTCAAAAATCATGGGATAAAAGGACAAGTCCTTTTATGGATCAAAAACTGGCTAATTAATAGAAAACAGAGAGTGAGTATAAATGGGCAGTTCTCCCAGTGGAGGGGGGTAAGCAGTGGGGTACCACAGGGATCAGTACTTGGTCCACTGCTTTTTAACTTGTTCATTAATGATTTGGAGTTGGGAGTAAGCAGTGAAGTGGCTAAATTTGCGGATGATACAAAGTTGTTCAGGGTGGTGAAAACCAGTGAGGATTGTGAGGCACTCCAAAGGGATCTGTCAAAGATGGGCAAGTGGGCGTCAACATGGCAAATGGGGTTCAATGTGGCCAAGTGCAAGGTGATGCACATTGGAGCCAAAAATCCTAAATATAAATACACATTGATGGGGTCTGAACTGGCAGAGACTGAGCAAGAGAGAGATCTTGGAGTTGTAGTGGATAACTCACTGAAAATGTCGAGACAGTGTGTGACTGCAATAAAGAAGGCCAATGCTATGCTGGGGATTATTAGGAAGGGTATTGAAAACAGATCAGCCAATATAATAATGCCCCTATATAAATCAATGGTGAGACCTCATTTGGAATACTGTGTGCAGTTCTGGGCACCACACCTTAAAAAGGATATTATAGCTTTGGAAAAAGTGCAGAAAAGGGCAACTCGAATGATAAAAGGGTTGGAACACTTTCCCTATGAGGAAAGGTTAAAGCGCTTAGGGCTCTTTAGCTTGGAGGAACGACTACTGAGGGGTGACATGATTGAGATTTATAAGATTATGCATGGGATAGAGCAGGTAGAGAAAGAGGTACTTTTCTTCCTTTCTCACAATATGAGAACTCGTGGGCAGTCAATGAAATTGCTGAGCGGTCGGGTTAGAACAGATAAAAGGAAGCAGGAGCTCACCCAAAGAGTGATTAACACATGGAATTCACTGCCACAGGAAGTGGTGGGTGCTACAAGCATGGACGGCTTCAAAAGGGAACTTGAGCCACCGCAGCTCCCTTTAAAGACATAACAAACATAAAAGAGGGGAAATTATTCTTACAATTTCTTCTTGACAAACTCATGCCTAATTTATCATACATTTATATATCTCACCTTATATCATTATGTATATCGCTTGCAAATATATCAAAATTGTACTTAACAGTGTTAAATGTCTATATAATTTACTTATTGTATTCTTCCAACCCCTTATAAAATCTCGACCATGTATTTTCAAATGTGGTTTCTGGTTTAAAAGTTAGGGTTAATTTGTCCATTTCCAATTTTTTTTTAACAGTTCTTCTCTTGAAGGTGTTTCTGTTCTTCTCCAATATTTGGCATAAAGTATTTTTAATGTTTTTAATGTTTTTAAAAATGTTTCAGCCATCTGAAGATTTTTTCCCCCTTCCAGCTGGCAAAGTGTGGAAATAGAAATTGCACTGCATTTACCAGGCAGGTAATCAGGCACCGAGAGAATGCAATGTCATAATTGTTTGCATTGGCTTTTATGGAAACCTGACAGATAATGAAGGGCACGTGAGCCGAATGGGATGTGAGAAAGGTTGCTCGGGAACATGTGGGTTTTGAGCAGGCACTTGAAGGAGGAAAACATTCGGACAGATAGTTTGTATGAGGCCACTGCGCACACTGTAGGGTTGCCAGGTCCCCCTTGGCCACCAGTGGAGGGTGGGGGGGGCAATGCTCCCTCTAAGCTGTGGAGTCTTGTGAGCAAACATTCTACTTTGTGAGCTGCTGGCCTTAAAGTTGTGAGCGAGCGATTTGGCTGCTGCATCAATTAGTTTGCTCTGGAGCCCTCCTTCCTGAGCGAAGGCAAAAATGTGTGAGCGGGAGGCTAAAAAAAGGATGAGCTAGCTCACACTAACTCAGCTCAGAAGGAACACTGAGTTAGGGTTGCCGGATCCAGGCTGGGAAATTCCTGGAGATTTGAGGATGGAGCCTGGGGAAGACAGGGACCTCAGTGGGGTACAACGCCATAGAGTCCACCTTCCAAAGCATCCATTTTCTCCAGGGGAACTGATCTCTGTAGTCTGGAGAGGAGCTTCAATCCCAGGAAGTCCCTAGGTCACACCTGGAAGTTGGCATCCCTAACACTGTGTAGGGGATAATGGCAGGGTGGGTGAAGAAACACAGGGAGGCCCAAACACGTGGATTGGGAGAAAGAGCAACAGTGAGTAAGACCACGGAGAGTCATCCGGCCGGTCTGATCTTCACAAGGTTTCTTTGTGAAACTCGTTCCATGAGGAAGAAAGTCGATGTATTTCAAAACAGCAACTTTTGTAAGCGTTATCTGCTATCGGATGCGTCCGTCAGGACTCAGATTTACAAAATGAACTCCTTGAAGAGGTCGCTTGTGCTTTGTGAGGAATTCCCCCTCTTCCTGTCAGTAAAGACAATCTTCACAGTTTCGAGCAGTTGACTTCCTCAGCTGAGGGGAGGTGTCGGCGTGTTTGCGTGTATGAAGTAACAGCCATTTGAGTTTGGAATAGGGACAGAGGAGACAACAGTTGTGAACTGAAGCACAGGGTTACCAGCCTCCCGGACTGAAGCACGGGGATGAAGTGTAGGGTTGCCAAGCTCCAGGTGTGGCCTGGAGACCCCCCACATTTACAACTGACCCCCCAGACTACAGAGATCAGTCCCTCAGTACAAAATGGCTCCTTTGAAAGGTGAACTGTATGGCAATAGACAGTGCAGAGATCCCTCCCTTACCCTAACCTTGCCCACCCCTGGTTCCACCCCCCAAATCTCCAGGAATTTCTCAACCCAGAGATGGCAACTCTTCTGAAGCAGGGGGGAATAGAGGGTTTCTGTCTCTCTAGGGCTTTTATGTGGGGAAGCAAATCTTAGGCTGCGGTCACACGGAGCATTAGGCACGCTAGAGGGACGGAAGATAGGCGGATTTCCCGGGCGCGATCTCACCGCCACATCTGGGAAGCGTCGAGCTCCCGTGGCTTACCCGAGGCTTCCCGCCGAAGATGCGGGGTAAAAAACTAGTAAAAGGTAAAGGTAAAGGTTCCCTTGCTCGAAAGCCAGTCGAATCTGACTCTAGGGTTGCGGTGCTCATCTCCGTTTCAAGGCCGAAGAGCCAGCGCTGTCCAAAGATGTTTCCGTGGTCACGTGGCCGGCATGACTAAACACCAAGGCGCACGGAACGCTGTCACCTTCCCACCGAAGTGGTACCTATTTATCTACTTGCAATTTCTTGCTTTCGAACTGCTAGGTTGGCAGGAGCTGGAACTAGAGACGGGAGCTCACTCCGTCTTGCAGCACCCGGGTCTCGAACTGCTGAACTACCGACCTTCCACAGCCTGCAGTACAGCGTCTTAACCACTTGAGCCACCGCAGTACCTCGGAGGTACTAGTTTCCTGAAACTGCGGGGCAAGGGCGGGCATCTGATCAGGTTTCCGGTGGTAGTTCTGGCGCCCGCCCATGTCCCCTCGCAAAAAGGTTTCTTTTTTCAAAGTCTCCACGGATGCGCACAAGCATCCAAGGGAGGATGCGCACATTTGAGTTTAAAAAAACCACAACAACCCCGTTTGCCCCCGCACCCCGCTTCTTTGTCGCGCCGCAGGACTGTGGAGTGATCGGCACCTCCCCTCTGCCACGGGACCTCCACAGGACCTCCACGGTAGGCCTGCTCGTGCAACCGTGCGTTGTTTAGCCCCGGGGGAAACAGCCACGCCTCCCCCCCACGATATCCAGCCCGTGTGACCGGGGCCTTAATATAAAAAGAGCCCGATCAAACCAGCAGCCCATCTTGTGCAACATCCTGTTTCACACAGTGGATAACCAGTTGCCCTGGAGGGGCATGAAACAGGGCCATAGAGGCGAAGAAGAAGAAGAAGAGGACGAGGATATTGGATTTATACCCCGCCCATCACTACCCAAGGGAGTCTCAGAGCGGCTTACAAACTCCTTTCCCTTCCCTTCCCCACAACAGACACCCTGTGAGGTAGGCGGGGCTGAGAGAGCTCTGAGAGAAACGGCTCTTTTCAAGGACACCTCTGACAGAACTGTAGCTTGCTTGCCCAAGGTCATCCAGCCAGGTGCAAGTGGAGGAGTGGGGAATCAAACCCGGTTCTCCCAGATTAGAGGAAGGTGATGGCAAACCACCTCCCCTTCTCGCCTGCCTTGAGAGCTCGTTGCCGGAGTTGACATAAGTTGGCCGCAACTTGACGGTGCTTTACACACCCACAGGATCCATGGGGTTATAAATTATTTATTTATTCTATTCCATTCACACCCCACCCTACCCCGCAAATGGGCTCAGGGTGGCTCACGACATCGTAAAGCAACCAATAGTCATTCATAAAAATTCACAAATAGTCATTCATAAAAACATCATGGACACATCCACTGCTTATCGATTAAAATCGCTATGGGAAAGCAGGGACCATGTTACGATGACGTGTTACCATGTGGGCTTGTATTTGCATTTTATCTGTGTTGTGCTTATGAAGTATTGCTCAAATGTCTATGTATCTGTGCTTTTGGGACCCAGGGCCTATTGTTGTGTGTGTGCGTGCTGCCATGCGCTTGAATAGCTGGCCTTACACCTCACCCTGTCCCTGATGGGCATTGCTGAGATGCCAGCCACAGCGCACATGCTTTCCCTGGAATTTTCCACTGTGCTCCTGACCAGAGAAGGTCACCACCGGTATGCACAAAGGGACATTTGGAGAAGCACCAGGCGTGACCACCCTTGATGGATTGTGGGAAAGCACCAACTCCCTTCCTGCTATCTGGTTTGGGCATCAAAAGACAATACTGTTTATGGCTCTGAGGACCAGGCTCATCTCTACTCCAAAGGTTGCCAAGGGAGACGGAAGTTCACATCCCACCACATGGCCCCCACTTTGATGTAGGGATAGAATATCCTCATATTGCCCACTGCCCCCTTAGGACGTCACCCCTTAGTGGACCTATAGCTTTAGAATAGAGGACGGATCTTAGGATTTATGACAGGTAAAGCCATGCCCAGAACAGAGCTGGTAAAAAGGGAACCGCGGCTTTGTTCGCTTTCTTCTCTCCAGCTTCTGCTTCTTCCCCTTAGAGCACTAAGGTGCTTCAGGTGACTCTCTAAGTTCCCCGGAGTCGCGACCAGGGAACGCACACATGGCGTGGCAGGACCAGCCTTTGTGTGTTCAGAGTTCACCAGTTGATACGTTAGTTGCCCCCCCCCCTCTTCTAGGAGGAGATTTCTTCTCAGCGGACCTCAGATAAGTATAGCCGCCTATTTGTGAAGTCATCCCCCCTTTATTTGATGCTTTTGTTATTTTCTATGCTTTAATTGTTTCCATATGCTATTGTAACTAAGGAGCTGTGTGAATCTTGTATGCATCTGTTTTTGTATGTCTGAAGAAACTGCTTTAGTAAAGAGGCAACATTTATTCATAAAACCAGTGTGTTGTCTGACTTCCTCGGGAGATAGTGAGCTTTCGGACGCCAATCTGACCTCTGGATATACGGGTTAGAACTCACGCACCGCCCATCCTCTGTAAGCAGAGTTGACTTGGGCTCCCAGATCCAAATTGGACCGGTTCGGGTAACAGACGGGACCGTGTTA
Organism: Gekko japonicus; assembly: GCF_001447785.1. NCBI lineage: Eukaryota > Metazoa > Chordata > Lepidosauria > Squamata > Gekkonidae > Gekko > Gekko japonicus. The sequence goes on from NW_015169257.1 coordinate 14,575, forward strand.
AGAACATATTCTCTCTGCATCTGCATGTTAAGCTAATCAAGATGTATGGCTCACATTATAACAATACAATGAGTTGGCAAATTTTAATTCATGCTCTCCTGGTCTCACTGATTTAATATTTATTTATTTATTTGATCTTTACCCTGCCCTACCCCGCCGAGAGAGGCTCAGGGCGGCTTACAAAGAAAACCACAAAGAAAACCACAATATAAAATCGATATAAAACACACAATAAAGTTATTAAAACCATTAGTATTATGATGGCGTCGCGACTGTAATAAAGTGCACATACAGCAGTACCTCCTTTATTGACGGGCTTGAGCTGGGGGGAAAAATCAGGATCATCTTTATTAATAGTCCACGTGTCTCGGTGAATTAGTGTTAGGTATGCATCATGCATAACTCAGACAGCGAGATCTGTATTGTGTATAAATCTACATGTATAAATTAAACGTGCCCCTCCCCCCCAACAGGAGAAGAGGACAGTTTGTACATAGTAATTTCACATTGTTTCTTGATTGCTTTAGGCATTATATTGTCAAACGGCCATAACTGGAAGCAGCAGAGGAAGTTCGGGCTAGTCACCTTGCGGAAGCTGGGACTGGGGAAGAAAGGCGTGGAGCACCAAATCGAAGAGGAGGCCCATCAGCTTGTCGAGACTTTTGCACGTGCAAAAGGTAGGCGTCGACAGGAGATTATGCAGGCACATGTCCAAGTCTGCAGAAGTCTTTGGGTGGACTGTCTCTCACGGTATCCCCGGCTGCATTTTCACAGTGCTTCAAAAGCGTAGCGTGGCCATGTCCTAGCGGAAGAGCATGACACTTTAATTCCCCATGCCTCCCAAAATGAATTAGTAGGCACACGATACCACAAATCCTATGATCCCATTCAGGAAATGATGCTCCCAAGAATGCTCCTGAATACTCTTTGGGATTCAAAATGAGATGTGTAAGAAGACATCTCTTGTTTCTGGTGAACCCTTCCTGCTGCCAGTTATCTGCTCGAGGATAAGGATTTGGGTGGTTTGCTTGGGAAGGAGGCTGGAGGTGAACTCTGTGGTGAGCTGGTCCTGGATTCAGAGGCATTTGGTTCTAGCATGGTGGGGTGAAGTCTTCTGATCTAGGAAAAGTCATACATGTTCAGAACCCTCCCAGTTCTGATTACAACTCCATCATTATTGACAAGCTTGAAGCTGGTCAAAGTCAAGGATATGGCTCTGCGCAAATTTGGAGCTATGAGTTGATAGAGGTATACAGCTGGGAGATTTGCATTTGGAACAATCCCTAAGTTGATTCTTAGAGTGTAACACCCTATCAATAGGCAGAGGTCATTTCGGGGGGGAACGCGGGGGAACACAGTTCCCCCAGGTGAGGTAGGGGGGCGGGGCACATGACAAAGCCCCGCCCCCTGCTTCCGGCCACCCCGCTTCCGGCCCTCATTCAGCCAGGAGGAGGCAGGAGAAGAGGGAGGGTAAGTTGCTTCCTCCCTGCCTCTCCCCACCCCTGCCTGCCTGGGGCCAGGGAGGGCCTTCGCGGGGCTTCCTTGCACTCCCGCCGGCCGGGACCGTTGGGGGCGGGGTGTGTGGCCGTATGACACATTTCCAGTGATGTCAGGGGGTGTGGCCTTATGACACACTTCCGGTGATGTCAGGGGGTGTGGCATATGCTAATGAGTTATGCTAATGAGTTCCCCTAGCTCTTTTTCTACGAAATGACCCCTGTCAATAGGAGAGGCAAAACTAATGTTAACACCCTTTCAACAATGTTATTTTCAGGGCAGCCCATGGACCCTTCATTACCCATCAAAAATTCTGTCGCCAACGTGATCTGTGCCATGGCCTTTGGACACCGCTTTTCTATGGACGATGAAAAATTCCACAAGTTGAGGGAAGCCGTTGACTTTATCTTAGAATACAGCACTACCTTAATGAATGTAGTGAGTAGTCTTTTTTTCTTTTGCACTGAGTCAGAATGTTCCCATCTTCCAGAGGCCCTGCCCTTTCCTTCATTCAGCATTCTCCTGGGAACATCCTTAGACATTATGAATCCCATTATATCATGACGATGAAGAAATAATAGCCCAAACCTGTTGGTTTATGGACTGTGATTCTGAGGATTCCAATGACAGTGACAGGGTTTTTCTTCCGTGTTTCCTGCAGCTGTACGAAATTTACCCATGGCTTGAGAAAATTATCCCAGGACCTTATAGGAAGGCAGTAAACTTCACAGAAGTTGTGCTGGAATTTGCAAGGAAGGAAATCGCATACCACAAGGAGCATCAGGCGCAGCATGAGCCACAGGATTTTACAGATTACTATCTATCTCAAATAACAAAAGTAAGTGCTGGATTTGTGTTCAACTCCTCTGAGCCATTTCTTCACTCCCTCTTCTTATGGAACAGTGGCCATTGGAAGGCCACTAATAGGGTTACCTAACACTCACACCTAATATTTTTATTGCAGTCCATCCCACCCAATACATCCTCCATACTAAAGTCTGTCACTAAAGTGGATTATAATCAAAGAATATAATATAAATAATACACTTGGGGATTTTGTGCAGGCTCATTTTCCTTGCTTATAAATTCCTGCTTCTTGTTTTTCCCTCCTAATCCATACATGTTTTGCTCCCTCTAGTGGTTGATTCAATATTACACCTGGCATAAAAACCTTCACAGAGATATGTCAGACATAAACCAGTATAATATTGAATCGACCACTAGAGGGAGCAAAACACAAGCAGAACAGAGGCTCCCCGGTCCTGAAAAAACAGGAATTTACGAGTGGAGTTAGCAGGCCTACACGAGTGTTGTGGTCTTTCTTATGGGGCTCAAGAGTTGGGAGGGACCTTATAGACAATCAAAGCCCATCCCACATTACATCCCACAGATGGCTGTCCAATATTCTTCTTAAAGACCTCTAGGGAGGAAGACCGTCCCCACTTAGGTTACTGGTTGCATTGTCAAAATGCTCAAAAATGCTGTTACCATCATAGTACTCCTAATAGTCAACAGAAGTCTATTCTCCTATCATTTAAAGCCATTAGATCTACTCTTGCCCTTTGGAGTAGCAGAGAACAAATCTTTGCCATCTTCCACGGTGCAGCCCTTTGAGGATCTAAAGAGTGTGATCATGTCCCTTTTCAGTCATGAGAGAACATAAGAAAAGCCAATGCTGGATCAGGCCATTGGCTCATCCCATCCAACACTCTGTCACACAGTGGCCAAAAATACCAGGTGCCATCAGGAGGTCCACTAGTTGGGCCAGGACACTAGAAGTCCTCCCACTGTTGCCCCCCCAAGCACCAAGAGTACAGAGCATCATTTGCCCCAGACTGAGAGTTCCTATCTATACCTTGTGGCTAATATCCACTGATAGACCTCTGCTCCATATGTTTATCCATATCATATGCTTCTCCAGACTAATAACACTGAATGATACGACTGGGATACTCTGCCTTTTGGCCTCTGACCTGCAGTGAACTTCAGGGTTCCATTTCGACCCCCATGCTTTCAACATCTCCGTGAAACTGCTGGGTGAAATCATCCAGAGAACTGGAGTGAAGGGCCTTCAGTAAATTGCTGATAGATACCCTATCTAGCCAGTTTGGTGTAGTGGTTAAGTGCATGGACTCTAATCTGGGAGAACCTGGTTTGATTCCCCACTCCTCCATTTGCAGCTGCTGGATGACCTTGGGCAAGCCATAGTTCTCAGAGCTGTTCTCTCAAGAACAGTTCTCTCAGAGCTCTCTCAGCCCCACCTACCTCACAGTGTGTCTGTTGTGGGGAGGGGAGGGGAAAGGAGTTTGTAAGCCACTCTGAGACTCCAAGTGAAGGGCAGGGTATAAATCCAATCTCTTCTTCTTCATCATCTAAATCTAGAGTAGCAGTGGAAACCTTACTGGAGGCTAGATGAGGAAAAGAAACTCCATCTTAACTTAGACAAGGGGAAGTATTGTTGGGCCTTGGGTAAAACCAAACTGGGAGTTGGGTTTGCATTATGGTGTAGCACTCCCCATGAAGGAGGAGGTGTATAGTTGGTGCTGATTCTGGATGCTGCTCTTCTGCTTGAAAAAACAGGTAATGGAGAAGCCAGGAGTGCTTTCCCCCACAGTTTAGTTTGGTTTACCAGCTGCAGACATTCTTGAAAACAGTCACAAAGCCCTAACAACATCAGAAGAAGAAAAGGAGAAGAGTTGGATTTATACCCCACCCTTCACTCGGAGTCTCAGAGTGGCTTACAATCTCCTTCCCTTCCTCTCCCCATAATAGACACCTGGTGAGGTAGGTGGGGCTGAGAGAACTGCTCTTGAGAGAACAGCTCTGAGAGAGCTGTGATTGTCCCAAGGTTACCCAGGTGGCTGCATGTGGAGAAAAGGAGAATCAAACCCAGTTCTCAAGATTAGAGTCCACCACTCTTCACCATTACACCAAACTGGCTCTTCAAATAGTTACCACTTAATACAGAGCATCTGGTGGGCATCTTTGAATAGAGGTGGAATTCACCAGGTCTGATTGACTGAACCTTTGGCCTCAGTGATTCCCTGATCAAGAGTGGCTTTGGGTTCAGACAGCTTGGCCATTCCACAAACAGTAGGATGACTGCAAATTTCTCATCCCTGCCTGCTGTTCCAACTTTAAAAGTCCCCATTTCAGTTTGGAAACAGTGCTACTTTAAGGTTATGCCATTTTTTCCCTTGCATCAAACTTTCCCTATAAAATATATGCATTTTTCTAATTTGTGTGCCAATTAATTGGTGTTGTGTATTTTGTATTTTAAAAGTTCAACAATAAAATGCACTATATAACCAAACACAGGGAGGTCTCTAGGAATGTGCATTCAGTTCGGACAAACTGAAAAACAAACTGAATAATGCCTATTTGTCATTATTCGGGCCTGCTTCAGCTGGCCAAACAGGGATTCCCCGAATGGATGCTGTATATTCGGCATCCATTCGGGGAATCCTTTTGCTGGGCGATGAAGGGAAAGTGTTTAATGCTTTCCCTTGCTTCTGGGGCTCCTGCGACCTCAGTCCCAGAAGCAAGGGAAAGTGTTTTAAATTTAAACACTTTCCCTTCTCCCTGCTCCAGGGGGGATTTAAACTTTAAAGTTTAAACCTCTCTGGAGTTGCTCTGCAGAGACTGCACGCTCCCTTCATTGAAGGAAAGGCAATTTGCCTTCCCTTCAGTGATAGGAACAACCCCCCCTTCAAGGGGGAGATTATTATACCCTATGGGGACAGTCCCGATAGGGTATAATTGAGCCAAATTTATTTGGCTAGTCCGATAATTCCTGAACCCCAGTAAAAGTCCAGTTTTCTGAATCCATGCTACAACATCACTTTCTTTTACTTTCCTACTAGGAGTCTTCAGGAAGGGCATTGATCATAACGGTACATTTCTCATAAACTCTGTTCCGTTTCTCCTGTTGTCAACAACAGAGCAAGCATGACCCCAATTCTACATTTAATGAAGAGAACCTGACTCAGTGCATTTTCGACTTCTTTGTTGCTGGGACAGACACAACCGCCACTACTCTGCAGTGGGCAGTGTCCTTGATGGCAGTTTACCCGGATATCCAAGGTGAGAGAGATTGGCGCCTTATGAGCAAGGCACATCTTTATCCTTGTAGAAAAGATTCCCCCCACCAACATTTTCCACTTAAAGGTAAAGATAAAGGTTCCCTTGCTCGAAAGCCAGTCGAATCGGACTCTAGGGTTGCGGTGCTCATCTCCGTTTCAAAGCCGAAGAGCCAGCGCTGTCCGAAGATGTTTTTGTGGTCATGTGGCCAGCATGACTAAACACCAAGCCGCACGGAACGCTGTTACCTTCCCGCCGAAGTGGTACCTATTTATCTACTTGCAATTTCTTGCTTTCGAACTGCTAGGTTGGCAGGAGCTGGAACTAGAGACGGGAGCTCGCTCCGTCATGTGGCACACTCGGGTCTCGAACTGCTGAACTACTGACCTTCCACAGTCTGCAGTTCAGCGTCTTAACCACTTGAGCCACCACAGCTCCTTTTCCCACTTACTGCAATCATTTTAAGGTTCACATTAGGTTGAGGATTAGCATGCCTGACCTGGATAGCCCAGGCTAGCCCCTTCTCATTGGATCTCAGAAGCTTAGCAGGGTCATCCCTGGTTAGTACTTGGATGGGAGCCCACCAAGGAAGCCCTGGGATGCTATGCAGAGGCAGGCAAGGGCAAACCACCTCTGAATGCCTCTTGCCTTGAAAATCCTATAGGATTGCCATAAGTTGGCAGCGACTTAAGAGTGCTTTCCACCAGCACCAGATAATCAGCATATATCTATACCTAACTTTGTCTCTGTCTGTATCTGATATCTGATATGATACTTGGTCAGTTCAGACATAATACAAGTTCAGACATAATACACCCAAAGAGTGATTAACACATGGAATTCACTGCCGCAGGAGGTGGTGGCAGCTACAAGCATGGACAGCCTCAAGAGGGAATTAGATAAGCATATGGACCTTATTAGTGTGGCTATTAGCCACAAGGTATAGCTAGGAACGCTCAGGCTAGGGCAAGTGATGCACTGTATCCTTGGTGCTTGGAGGGGGGCAACAGTGGGAGGGCTTCTAGTGTCCTGGCCCCACTGGTGGACCTCCTGATGGCACCTGGTATTTTTGGCCACTGTGTGACAGAGTGTTGGACTGGATGGGCCATTGGCCTGATCCAACATTGGCTTCTGTTATGTTCTTATATTCTTATGTTCTTATAGTGCAGAAACCATATTTGATTAAACTTTCTGCCCCCTCAGCAGCTATTCTTGGCCCTGGTGGACTTTATTCCCAGAGTTGTGGGGCTTGCGGGGGATTGGGAGGCTGCAGTGGGGAAGGGACAAATTAGTTCTCTCCTGCCTCTTGCATGAGGGGAGCTCCTAGTGTAAAGTGACCTTGGACTAGGAACGCGCAGTACGAAAAATGCCTTGCAGGCCTCACCTCTCTAACGTTCCCCAATGTGGCGGGGCAGTTCCACTGGCTCCAAGTCTACATTTGGAGCCAGTTTGCTGGAGCACTGTTCCTTCATGAGAGGAACTCCCAGCTACTTTGCCAGCTGCCGAAAACGCGTGACCGGCCTTTTGCAGTCATCGCACCCATCCGCGCCTGCAAACAAGAACGGATGGCTGTCTGAACCTGGCTTCTGCTCTAGGGCTCATTCTAAAAAGGAACCGAAACATTTAAAGGCTGGACAAGAAAGAGAGCAACCCACGTAGGTAAGGCTTTGTCGACATGAAATGAATACTTCAGAATCCGAAGAATATTTGGGTGACACCCTAAAAGCTGTTAATATCAAAATGCATCAAAATATCAATATCGAAAGCTTTCAATACCGATATCAAACTGCAGACCCAGAGAATGAGAGAAAGGTGCACTGGATGGTGCATACTTAGAAGCTTTAGCTCAGGGTCTCCAACATGGTGGAATGCCCTGCCTGGTGCCCTGCCTGGTGGAATGCCCTGCCGGAAGACATCCGTGTCCTGCAGGAGCTGTTACCCTTCCACAGGGTATGCAAGGCAGAGATGTTCTGCTGGGCCTTTGGCTGAGGACACCAGTCAAGGCCAAAAACAACTGTGCAGAAGGACACTAAGAATAGAACAGAATAATTTTAAAAATAAACGGGGGTAGCCTTTGGCACTCTCACACCAGTCAAGAGCAAAAACAACTGTGCAGAAGGACGCTAAGAATAGAACAGAATAATTTTAAAAATTACTAATGAGTAACAATAAAGCTGGTGGCAGTTTAACTGAGGCCCTGGTCACATGGGAGGTTTTGGCCCAGAAGAGGGACGGATCGGGGGCGCAGCAAACGGGTGCGATCAAGCTGCAACATCTGGGAAGTGGCGTGCACTCGTCCCCGATCCGTCCCTTCAGCCAGAAAATCCGCTGCAAAAAAGAACCTGCAAAAGAGCAGGACTTACCAGAAATGGCGCAGCAAGTGCAGCCGTGAGATCACTGGCGCGCTCGTCTTCTGGAGCAATCAAGGCTCCCGGCTGAACTGCGCATGCGCACACATGCACAGTTCGGCTGCCTCGCTCTCCCTTCAGTGGCTTCCCCCCGGCATCTGATTGTGCCGGGGAGGAACTGCGGGCCACTCAGGGGATCTATCTGATCCCGCCGCCGCGTGTCTCTTTTGGTGAGGCTCTAAAAAGCTGCACTTTGGCCGTTCTTTCTCCCCCCGTGTGGCAGGGGCCTAAGAATACTACATGTGTAGTATTTACAAAAATCCAACAGGTAAATCCACAATTCGGGTAGTGAAGGGTGGAGTATAAATCCAATCTCTTCTATTCTTCCTCCTCTTCTTCTTTCACAGGGGGGCTTGTAATGATCAGGCCGTTTGGCCAATCCTCCTGTCATTCTTTGGGCATATGGCAAAGCTAAAAGCCAAACTTTCTATGCAAGAGTGCAATAATTAGTGGCCCAGAAGGTGGCACCAAAACATCATGTCAACAAGATGAGCTGACTCTCAGAATTGCAGTGGAATCCAAAGAAGAAGAAGAAGAGAAGAGATTGGATTTATACCCCGCCCTTCACTACCCAAAGGAGTCTCAGAGCAGCTTACAAACTCCTTTCCCTTCCCCTCCCCACAACAGACACCCTGTGAGGTAGGTGGTGCTGAGAGTGCTCTGACAGAAACTGCTCTTTTTCAAGGACAGCTGTGCCAGAACTATGGCCGCGTTCAGGCTGGCAGTTTGGCTCGGCAGCCAAACATTTCAGGAGTGGATTAAAGGGGAAGGTTCACGCAGGCGCATCTGTCAGGCGTCCCCCAGCCGTACTCAAGCCGTCTTGTGCCGCTTCCCTCCTGAGTTTAAAAGATACCAGGTGAAAGTGGTAGCAAACCGTGTGTAGAGTGGGTTGATTCCGGTTCCCTGAGTGTGAACGCAAGCGCTGCTAAGGCGGGAACAACTCGCAGTCATTGATAATAGGCACCGGCTGTTTCTGCGGGCAGGCGCCATTGGCGCCTGCATGATCCTGCTCTATTTGCCACTGCGCCCATGCGCATGGGCGCATGCAGCCCAGTGCGGAAACAGCCGCTAACAGCCCACCAGGGCGGCCCAAAGTGTGAACGCTCCCTTGCGCTCCCTCCACAGTATCCTCCTGCTTCATTCGCTGCGGTGTGAACAGGAATACCGCAACTAAGCCATTCCAGGTCTGTTTTCTTTGCCATGACTCCCTAGCACTTCAAATTGCCAGTCTGAACGCGGCCTATGGCTTGCCCCAGGTCATCCAGCAGGTGCAAGTGGAGGAGTGGGGGATCAAACCCGGTTCTCCCAGATTAGAGTCCGCGCACTTAACCACGACACCAAACTGAATGATGGGGAGAAATAATATTCAGAAGCTCCACCACACTAGCTATGAACCTGAGCCACTACTGTTAACGTTCCATCATTACGTTCACATCCACATAAGAAGGTCTCATCTCTTGAACTCATTTGTTCCCCCAGGAAAGGGACTCTCCATGCACTCAGACACTTTAAATGGTCTGAAACTGGAGGGAGGTACCAGTGGGAATGCTTCGGCCTCTATAATCCTACTATGGGCTTTCTGGCAGGTCTGAGCGGCCATTGTGGGAAATAAGATGCTGGACTATATGAACTATTGGATGGATTCAGCAGTGGCCCTTTTCATCACCATCTGTCCTCCAGTAAACCAGGGAGACGTCTTGGCTCTGTGCATTGGGGAGAGGGTGCTTAGGGGCAATTGTGTCAACATCCCAGGGAACCTCCATATTCCAGAGAGAGGTCAGGTGTCAGCAAGCTGCCAATGTGTCTTTAATGTATGTATTAGGCATGTCTGCATCCCCTTCCCCCCCCTCGCTTGTCAACAACCTCTATTGCCATGGTAACAGTAGTATACTCTGGTGCGCATGTCCACCCTCAACCCCAGGCGCTCATCTCCTCCACTGCATTCCTTTCCATGTATGCTAGCTTTGCTTTGATGGCGTGTTATCAACCCAAGGCCACTGGTGGTGTGTAGCAAGAGGCTTTTGCTTAGTCTGTAATGAATATGTAGTGTGGGAATAGTCTAATTGTTTAACTGTAAGGAACCGTTGCTTCTCAGGGTTTGGGCGCGCTGGGCGCCTTCTAGGCGGGAGCGGGAACCATACCTATTGGCTAGTGTAATTACGAACTTGCTTTAACCTGTCTGTCAAACGCTCAACTCGTTATTCTGAACAGAGAATCTGTTCTAAGTACTTCATGGCTTCAATAAAGTAAAACCTTCCTGCAAGTGTGTACTTCATTGCCTGCTGTGGGGTCTGACATCAGGGCCTCAACAGAACCAAGGGCCAATGGGAAACCATCAGGATCCATTAAATGCCTGGGGTGGACAATCTTAACGGGTCCACCATTCCTGTGGAGGACAGAGAAAGCAGTAAGTCTAAACTCTATTGGGTAATGATCTGTCCATGACAAGGGAGTAAGCTTTAACTCCCCCATCTCCAGATCTCCTTCCCCATCAGTGTAATAAACCAGATTCAGCATGTGCCTTGCTAAGTCAAGATGGGTCACCATGTTAGTCTGTAGCAGTAGAAAAGAGCAAGATTCCCGTAGCACCTTAAAGACTAACACAATTTGTGGTAGGGGATGAGCTCAGTTATTTGTAAACCCCTACTTTCTGCTCCCAGAAAAAGCCGTGGGGAGCAGAAAGCAGGGGTTTAAATTTTAAATGGCTCACAAACTGATAAGAAACCAGGTTGGTCCGTGAACTAACCTCTCGGTTCATATGGGTTCGTGGTTCAGTCCATGATTCAGCCAGGAACCAGGAACCAAACTGCAAAAATGTGGTTTGTGCCCATCCTTGCTGATGAGATGGGGCTATATCATGCCACCTTTCCTTCCCTTGAAAGTTTATAGCCCCAAAATTTTGTTGGTCTCCAAAGTGCTACTGTAGTAGCTGTTCTGTCATATTACGGTCTCACAACTTCTAAAGCACAGTCCAAACACTGAATAGGCAGTAGTTTCCAGACACATTTGAGTTCCATCTCTTCCACCACCTTATGTGATTCGTGCTCTATTCCTTTAATCAAGTTATTGTAAAAGAACCCTTAAAAATTATCTTCATTTCTGAAGTCCAAACTCCTGCCAGAAGAAAAATAATGATTAAAACTGGGTTCATTGAACTTTTCTTACTGTTATCTTAAGTTTTCAAAGAACACTTTCCTTTAAAATGCTAACACCAGCGCAGTGAACTCAGCTTTGAGGAGTGAAAACAGGAGAGGATTAGAATTCCTCTCTACTTCGTGCATGGCCCCGCTTGGAATAGAGGAGCATGAATGTGCATTTTACCTTGCACAATGGGTGGAGATCCATCATCTTCACTATTTCTGTTACGGTCTCAAGTCTGAGGAAAGGAAGAATTAATAAGATGCAAGAAGCATTTTTTAATGTTTAAAAAATTATTGAACAATATAGCAATATTACAGACTGACGATAGAATGGAGTGCAATCAATGAATTACAGCAAAAGATAAATACAGATATAGAGCTAAATGTCACACTCATCTTAACAGATATAAATTAGCATTAAAGTAAAGGTAAAGGTTCCCTTGCTCGAAAGCCAGTCGAATCCGACTCTAGGGTTGCGGTGCTCATCTCCGTTTCAAAGCCGAAGAGCCAGCTGGGCTGATTTGAGGAACCTCTAGACTTATCTAAATTGTTGACAATCTTGTCCAGAATAAAAAGGTCCTACAATTTTAAGAACCACTCTTGCAGTGATGGAATTGATGTAGATTTCTAGTGAGAAACAATAAGACATTTGTCACCAATTAACATTATCATAATAAATTCTCGTTTTACCTTGGGAACGTTACAATGATCCCACAAATTAAGAAGGGACAGTTCAGGGGTCCTAGGAATCCAGGAATCTTTGATCTTATGAATTTGGTCTTGAATTTGGGTCCAAAATTTACCTATCAAGTTACAAGACCATCAGCCATGGAAATAAGTCCCTCGCTCACCACATTGTCTCCAGTAGACTGGAGGCGTAGTAGGGTTTGAGTGACCTAGTTGTGCAGGAGTCAGGTTCCAGTGAGAAACAGGCTTAAAGTTTTGCAATCGAATGCTCAAAGCTCTCGAGGTGGTGGGCGGTGAGTTCCAAATTTGGTCCCATTGATCTGCAGTAAGCTCTTTATTTAAATCTGCATGCTAGGAGGATGCAAGAAGCATTTTATCACGCTTCTGATATAATGGTCATGCCAGAGAGCAGTCAACTCCCTTGTGAGTTCGTGCTTTTCTGTTCCTTTTCTTTATTTTAAATTTCATTTCTTAATTTTTAGTGTTCTGTTAGTATAGACCCAGACCAAAGTGGTCCATCTTAAGATGTCAGGTTCCTCCATTTTGCTGCTAATTTAATGCTTATCTAGATTGAAGTCTGGCAGCACCTTAGGGACCAACAATATTTTCCCTCCCTCTTCTCCTGCCTCCTCCTGGCTGAATGAGGGCCGGAAGCGGGGCGGCCGGAAGCAGGGGGCGGGGCTTCGTCATGAGCCCCGCCCCCGTACCTCACCCGGGGGAACTGCGATCCCCCCGAAATGACCTCTGCTTGTCTCTAAAGCGCTTCTGGATTTCAGTCTAGCTGTTCAGCTGCAGATCAAAATGGCTACTCTCTGAGAACATTTAATGTTCACGTTTCATTAACTGAAAGATGTTGTCAATGATCCCGTTGGCATTCCGTGTCTCTCGTTGTTTACCTGATGTAGCGTTCAAGAGAAAGCTTTGATTTATTTTTCTTTACTGTAGAGTGTCCCAAATAAAACTCTGGTTTTCTTTCCCTTAGAAAAAGTCCAGAAGGAGTTAGAAGATGTCTTTGGGTCTTCACTTTCTATTGGCTATCAAGAGCGGAAAAAACTGCCCTACACCAATGCGGTGATTCACGAGATTCAACGTTTCCAATTTGTCTTTTTATTTGGGGTCCCCAGACAAACTGGCAAGGATGTGGACATGCTTGGATTTCACATTCCCAAGGTACAGAAGACTGTATCCCCTCAAAAGGGAGTGCCAGATAATGGAACATTAAGAGTGAAAGCCTGTACCATTATAAGAACATAAGAACATAAGAGATGCCAGTGTTGGATCAGGCCAAAGGCCCATCCAGTCCAACACTCTGTGTCACACAGTGGCCAAAAATACCAGGTGCCATCAGGATGTCCACCAGTGGGGCCAGGACACTAGAAGCCCTCCCATTGTTGACCCCCCCAAGCACCAAGAAGACAGAGCATCCCTTGCCCCAGAGTCCCTATCTATAGGTAAAGGTAAAGGTTTCCCTTGCTCGAAAGCCAGTCGAGTCCGACTCTAGGGTTGCGGTGCTCATCTCCATTTCCAAGCCGAAGAGCCGGCACTGTCCGAAGACGTTTCCGTGGTCATGTGGCCGGCATGACTAAACACCAAGGCGCACGGAATGCTGTTACCTTCCCTCCGAAGTGGTACCGATTTATTTACTTGCAATTTCTTGCTTTCGAACTGCTAGGTTGGCAGGAGCTGGAACTAGAGACGGGAGCTCACTCCGTCATTCCTGTGCCGCTTTTCCTTAAAGGTATCTGACTGTGTGACTGAACAACAAGAAAAATCATACTGCATTGGGATTAGCCTGTCATCCCTCACAGGTGGTCTGCACCATATGCGCTGACCTCTTTACCTATGTATTGTATAACTTTGGGTAACATCTGGAACCCCCAAGTGTTCATGTATTTTACAACTTTCCTTCGTCATAGTCCCTACAGTAAAATGGGAGCTATGGCTGCAGTCCGAAGAAAGTTTTCCTGAATGAAATGAGACTTACGTCTGAGTAGACCTGCTTGGGATTGCTCTTCTATTTCAAAAGGAGCCCCTTGCACTAAGTGCGGTGTTTTGTGGCCTCACAAAAATGCCCAAGATTGTATGCTGGACTCGGAATCAGTGCTCCCTCTAAGCTGTGGAGTCTTGTGAGCAAAAATTCTACTTTGTGAGTTCCTGGCATTAAAATTGTGAGCGAGTGATTTGGCTACAGCAGGCCCCGGTCACACAGGAGGTTTTGCCCTGCAAGAGGGACGGATTGGGGGTGCATCAAATGGGTGCGATCACAACGCAACATCTGGGAAGCGGAGCGCACCCGTCCCAGATCCGTCCTTTCCGGAGAAAGCGTGCATCAAAAAAAAAACCCAAGAAAAGAGTACTACTTACCTGAAGCTCCACAGCAAGGGCGGCCGTGGGATCGCCAGCGCGCTTGTCTTCCGCAGCATTCGAAGCTCCCGGCCAAACTGCGCATGCGCGCACATGTGCAGCCGGCTGCCTCGCTTTCCGTCCCGTGGCTCCCCCCCCCCGGCATCTGATCGTGCTGGGGAGCAACTGCACAGTGGCTCGGGGGATCTGTCTGATCCCGCCACTGCGTGTCTATTCTGCTGTGGCTCAAAAAAGCCGCACTTTGGCTGCGTCAATTTCCCCCGTGTGACTGGGGCCAATAGTCTGTCCTGTGGTTGCAATAGCTTAGTTGTTGTTACTGTGGCTGGGCTAGTTGATATATTTATT
>NW_015169257.1:29664-29848 GCF_001447785.1 Gekko japonicus
AGTAAAGGGCAGGGTATAAATCCAATCTCCTCCTCCTCCTCCTCCTCCTTTTTCTATAAAATAGGAGCTATGGAGCTCAATGTGACCAAGAATAATTTATTGTGCTTTCCCCCATCCTGATTTCTCTCACTTGTTCCTGTAGCTTGGGGGGGGGGGGGGAAGCTCCTTTTTTGGGGGTGTTTTT
>NW_015169257.1:30016-54568 GCF_001447785.1 Gekko japonicus
CCCCCCAAGCAACAGGAACTTACAGGTGAGGAAAATGGGAATGCAGAAAAGCCCTGTTGTCTTAGCAATTACACAGGAGAGAAACTTGCTCTTCTCCCCTGATATTTGCTCATCTCTCATGAATGCACGGTTTAAAAAATGGTTGCAAGCTGCATCAGGTTTATCAGAATGTATTGGTGTGTTCCTACCTAAACTATACCAGTTCGGCATTCATTTATGAACAAAGCTGCAAATGAAAACACCCCCCCGCCCCAATATATGCTGGATTTATATTGTTCTGTGTGCAACCCCTTCGTTATACCCTGAACAATGAGCATGCATGGGAAACATAGATATAGATGTATAAGGTACATTGGGCCAGTCACACACTCTCAGGGCGATTTCTCACTAGAGCTGCCTCGCAGCACAGCGCCGTTTGCCCCGACACAAACATGTCAATTTCACACCCGAAGCTCCGGGGCTGCATTTTGACTCTGGGCTTCGCCGATTTCCTCCGCAGTTTCGTGATCCTGGTTTTTGAGGATCATGAAACTGCAGAGGAAATCGGGTGAAGCCCCGAGTCAAATGCAGCCCCACAGCCTCGGGTGTGAAATTGACATGTTTGTGTTGGGGCAAACGGCGCGGTGCTGCGAGGCACCTCTCGTGAGAAATCACCCTCAGTCTAACCTACCTCAGAGGGTTACTGGGAGGATCAGATGGACGAGAGGAAAATGACATAAGCTCCTTTGGATCCCCCTTTGGGGAGAAAGGCAGGAGATAAAGTAACTAAATAAAATGAGATGTGTTGTTCTGCAAGCACTATGCCTCAGTTTGTTGTTGTTGTTGTTTTCTTTACAGGGGACATTTATCATTGCAGATCTACGCTCTGTTCTTGTTGATCCAAAGCAATGGGAGACACCTGAAAAGTTCAACCCAAACCACTTCCTAGACAAGGATGGCAATTTTGTGGTTAGAGAAGGATTCCTTCCATTTGGTGCAGGTAAAATCACAGGTCCAGACTAGCTTATGTTTGAGAGTCACGTTAGGAGGAACCCAGTAATATTCACTCCAGGGATCAGCTCTAAACTCCCTAGTTTGAACAACAGTTTCATCACAGATTGTGAGAAGAAGAAGAAGAAGAAGAAGAAGAAGAAGAGGAAGAAGAAGAAGAAGAAGAAGAAGAAGAAGAAGAAGAAGAAGAAGAAGAAGAAGAAGAAGAAGAAGAGAAGAAGAAGAAGAAGAAGAAGAAGAAAAGGAGGAGGAGATTGGATTTATACCCTGCCCTTCACTCGGAGTCTCAGAGCGGCTTACAAACTCCTTTCCCTTCCCCTCCCCACAACAAAAGAAGAAGAAGAAGAAGAAGAAGAAAAGGAGGAGGAGATTGGATTTATACCCTGCCCTTCACTCGGAGTCTCAGAGCGGCTTACAAACTCCTTTCCCTTCCCCTCCCCACAACAGACACCCTGGGAGGTAGGCGAGGCTGAGAGAGCTCTGACAGAAACTGCCCTTTCAAGGACAGCTCTGACAGAGCTATGGCTTGCTCAAGGTCATCCAGCAGCTGCAAGTGGAGGAGTGGGGAATCAAACCTGGTTCTCCCAGATTAGAGTCCACACACTTAACCACTACACCAAACTGATTAGAGTCCGCACACTTAACCACTACACCAAACTGATTAGAGTCCGCACACTTAACCACTACACCAAACTGATTAGAGTCCGCGCACTTAACCACTACACCAAACTGGCAGCACCCTTGAACAGCTGAAAACAAGTTTGCTTTTTTTTAGTGAATAGACCTGGATGGCTGAGGCTAGCCCGATCTCATCAGATCTCAGAAGCTAAGCAGGGGCGAGCCTGGTTAGTACTTAGATGGGAGACCAGCAAGGAAGTCCAGGCATGCTACACAGAAGCAGGGAATGGGAAACCACCTCTGAATGTCTCTTGCCTTGGAAACCCTATGGTGTCATCAAAAGTTGGCTGTGACTTGACCGCACTTCCCACCACTACCAAATCATCCCTGGTTTCCTCCTCCAGTGTTGGGCTTCCGAGAATGGTTACTATCTAAGTAATCCATGAGTTAGCCCAGCTCTTAAATAACATATGGAATCATTCAATATTGTACGTTTTTCTGGGTAAAGCAATTACAATGTAGATGTGATGAGGAAAGGCTGAGAGACCTGGGCAGGGCTTTTTTTTGCAGAAAAAGCCCAGCAGGAACTCATTAGCATAATAGGCCACACCCAACAGCAGAAACTCATTAGCATATTAGGCCACACACCCGACACCACAGCCCATTAGCATATTAGGCCACACCCCATGCCTTCCCATGGCTTGCCTGGGCGCCCTGCGGCTGTGGGGCGCCCGGGTGAGCCGGCCCTTGGCCAGGCCAGGGAAGGTATGGGGAGGCATTTAAATGCCTCCCTGATCCTTCCAGGCCCCCCCTGTCCTGCCCACCTCAGAGTTGCGGGGGGGGGGTCGCTCTCCAGGCCTTCCCTCTGTAGCTACACACACAGAGGATTTGGCTGTATTGGGCATGGCCAACTCTGAAGCCAGCCGGAACTCCGTTCCTGTGTGTTCCTGCCCGAAAATAGCCCCGGACCTGGGAATGTTTAGTTTGGAGAAGGGGAGGTTGGAGGGGGGGGGACATGTTTGCTCCGTTTAAGTCATTGAAGGGCTGTCACTCAGAGGAGGGCAGGGAGCTGTTCCTGTCGGCAGCAGAGGAGAGGACCCGCAAGAAATGGGTTTCAATTAAGGGCGGGAAGGTACCGGCTGGATCTTAGGAAAAACCTTCTTACAGTCCAGAGTTGTGCAGCAGTGGAATCAGCTGCCGGGGGAGGTGGTGAGCTCCCCCTCCCTGGCCGTCTTGAAGCAGCGGCTGGACAAACACTCGTCAGGGATACTCTGGGCTGATCCTGCATTGAGATGGGGGGCTGGACTAGATGGCCTGTATTACTCCTGGCGCGCACGCCATTAATAACGCTGGCCGCCAACATGGGTCATCGCACATCTTGGGGAGTCTTAGAGAATTGCAGAGCACCATTTTATTCTGTATGTAATGATGTTTTATTGTATTTTATATTTTAATCCGGCATGGCCGCCTGTTAGCTGCCCTGAGCCGCTTGGGTAGGGCGGGATATAAATCCCAAAAGTAAATAAATAAATAAATAAATAAATAAATAAATAAAATAGATGGCCTGTCTGGCCCCTCCCAGCTCAGAGATTCTATGTTAAGAGGCTACACTTTACGGATAATGAGAAACTCATGTCTTTCTTTGCACAATAACATCGAAACCAAGATAATGCCCACTAGATAATGGCTCGTTTGTTTTCTTCCACTTACCTTGCTTGCAGGGGCCCGTGTCTGTCTGGGAGAGCAGCTGGCAAGGATAGAACTCTTCGTCTTCTTCACCAGTCTGATGCGGGCGTTCACCTTCAAGTTCCCAGAAGGAGTGAAAGACCACAACCTGGAGCCTGTTGTAGGGTTCACCGTTTACCCCCGTCATCGGAAACTCCGCGCTGTTCCCTGCACCAGTGCTTCATGAGCCACTGAAATAATAAGGCGGGTTGATTCGTTTTTGTCGATTTGCCCCTCGTTCTTTTTCTTGCGCGGACTCTAATCTGAGAGAACCGGGTTTGATTCCCCACTCCTCCATTTGCAACTGGCTGGATGACCTTGGGCAAGCCATAAATTCTGTCAGAGCTGTTCTCTCAGCCCCGCCTACCTCACAGGGTGTCTGTTGTGGGGAGGGGGAAGGGGAAGGAGTTGGTAAGCCGCTCTGAGACTCTGAGTGAAGGGCGGGGTATAAATCCAATCTCTTCTTCTTCTTCTGTTGAACTGACACTGTTGTCAGACTCCTCCTTGCATCATAATAAGCACGCTTTTGAAGAAAAGGTAACTTTATTAGAGCTGAAGGTGCATAACAGGATCACTGTTCAGAATGAGGGGTAAAAGCAATGGCCAAGCATATAATAAACATTCAAACTACTACGGGCCAATTGCGGGGGTTCCCCCGCGCACCCTTAAGCCTGAGAACTAACGGTCCCAAGCCTCTCACGTTATCTTCTTCTTACGGTGTTTAGTGAGAGCTTCTCCGCACTAAGAAGCTCTGCTTCCACCTGCGACCTTGAGCTAGATAATTGTTTCGGCGAGCTACATAGACATGCGCATCTACGATTCCACAGTGACAGATGCAAGCGCACACACATACACCGAATGAAAACAAAACATTGGCAAAATATTGGCAGCCTGCTGACAACTGTGCTGTGACTAAGGATGCCATCTCTGGGCTGGGAAACACCACATCTATTGTGTTGGCACATGGTGTGATCCATGGTGTGATCCACCCTGAGCCCACTTGCGGGGAGGGCGGGGTAGAAGTGCAATAATAAATAAATAAATTGTTAGGATGCCAATAGCAATGGAGCGTGCACTACAGAAGTGGAGAAGTATTTAAAGGGTTAATTTACTTGCATTCAGTACATAAAGGTGGCTGATACTGTGTGGTATTATTGTTATTATTATTAATTATTATTATTATTTCAGTTTATGAATGGCTTATTTCTCTACGATGTAAGGCTCTAGGCGATGTATAACCATTAAAAACAGCTTAAAAAGAAAACCGAATAAGGATGACCACATTATATCAGATGGCGTCAGTTTCTTCGCTACCCTGCTCCGGACTGGGCTGAAGTGAAGATGGAGGGAAAAGTTGAGAGAGAGAAAGAAGAGGGTGCCGGCTGTGATGGAACCATCACCAGCGTTCCCTCTAAGCTGAGTTAGTGTGAGTTAGCTCACAGGTTTTTAGCCTCTGGTTCACACATTTTTGTCTGAGCTCAGGAAGGAGGACTCCAGAGCAAACTCATTGATGCAGGAGCCAAATCGCTCGCTCACAACTTCAATGCCAGGAGCTCACAAAGTAGAATTGTTGCTCACAAGACTTCACAGCTTAGAGGGAACATTGACCATCACCGTCTTCAACCAAAGGCCTGGCGGAACATCTCTGCCTTACAGGCCCTGCAGAACTTCATTAAGTGCCCCAGGGCCCTGGTGGTATTTGACAGAGAGTTCCACCAGGTCAGAGCCAGGGCCGAAAAGAATCATAGAATCATAGAGTTGGAAGGGAATTCCAGGGTCATCTAGTCCAAGCCCCGCACAATGCAGGAAATTCACAAATACCTCCCCCTCCACACCCACAGTTCTTATGTTCTTATGTCTACTTCTGTCTCAGGGCTTTGACCCACCACTTTGGGCCACCATGTCTACTTCCATCTCAGGGCTTCAAACCATCATGTCTACTTCCTTGTCAGGGCTTCGACCCAGCGCATCTACTTCTGTCTAAGGACTTTGACCCACCAGATCTACTCCCTTCTCAGGCCTTTGAGCCACCATGTCTACTTCCTTCCTTGGAGCCATCACGTCTATATACATCTCAGAGCTTGGAGCCACCATGTCTACATATGTCACTCCATGCTGGTTTGGGTCTCAGGTGGTCTCAGGGCACATTGCCTTGGTTCTGCTGGGTTGCCAAAAATACCCCCACTTTCAGTTTCTATTGGAGAGTTTCTGGGGGACTTTGATTTTATTTCTGTTCTGCTGGGCTTCTGCCCTTGCTTTATTTGTTGTTTGTCCCTTCCATCATCTTCTGGGTGTGGAACAGTGGTCATTGCAGGTGTGGGGGAAGAGGTTAGTTGTGAATTTCCTGCATTGTGAAGGAGGTTGGACTAGATGACCCTGGAGATCCCTTCCAATTCTATGATTCTATCTATTAGAAACAATGGAGTATGGGGTACCTTTCGGGGGGGGGGGAGTGTAACTCAAACCCCAAGAATCAAATCCTCACCAAACTTGCAGTGCAGGTAGAAAAGAGTAATATGGAAATCACTGTAAGTTTGGTGTCTCTAGCATTCGGGGGGGGCTGTCCTACAAAATTCCTGTACTGGTCCCATTTATACATATGGGGGGTTTGTCTGTGATGGTCCATGTTTGGTCAGCGGGTGGACCACAAACCACGAACTGAACTTCATTTTCCCCGTTTGTGCCCATCCCTAATAAGGTATGGACCCAGTTGTAAACCACATCCCAAAAGTCTTTTCACAGAAATTATGATTATTGTACTTTCTTGCTGACAGGTAATTCCTCCAGAGATTATGAAACTCTCTCACTTTCTGTCATTATAAATTCTTTAAAGTGTAAAATGTATTTACTCTATAATCTTATTTCATGTACTACCCAGACAATATATTAAAACAGGTCACCTAAATAGCCATAATTCAAGAAAAGACGTAACAAATTGGCTAGAGAGAGTCCATTTTTGCATTCATCTATTTCTGCCACATCTTGCATCCATTTTATTATACATTCCTTCATGTCTTCATTCTCACAATCGCATTTTAATAACATTTCACATATCTTTTGATAGAATATTTTTAACAATCGTAATTATTTTCTCAAAATGCATGATCATTAATAGGTATAAACAAGGGGCGGGACCCGCGATACTTGCGGGAGGGGGAGGGGGGAGCTCCACACCTATGAGGAAGAGGAGAAAGCAGCAGGAGGAGGTAATTCCCCCCCCTCCTGCCGGTTCCTCCCCTGTATCCTCCACCACCACCCCGCTTTCAGATTTTTGTGCACACCTGGGGACTGCCCCAAGTGTGCACAAACATCTCCCTCCCCCCCAGGTGCCCCCGATGTGCATAAATAAGTATCCACACGCAGGGGGCGACATCGCTATTAGATATGTAGATGTAATTGGAGGTATTTTCTCCACCCTAAGGAATTTCAGTATTATACGGAACCTACCAGGGGAGAGGCGATCCTTGATTTGGTCCTAAGTAACACTCAAGACCTGGTGAGAGATGTAAAAGTGATTGCACCGCTTGGAAACAGTGATCATAATGTTGTTGAGTTCATCATTTGTACAAATAGAGAATTGGCCAAAAAGACTCACACAACCATTTTTAACTTTAAAAGGGGTAATTTCTCTGATATGAGGGGACACGTGGGGAGGAAACTGAAAGGAAAAGTAGAAAGGGTCAAAACAATTGGGGAAGCTTGGGATCTATTTAAAACTACGATCCTAGAAGCTCAAAAAATATATATTCCGCAGGTTAGGAAAGGCACAAAAAGGTATAGGAAAAAGCCTGCATGGTTAACAAACAGAGTAATGGAGGCTGTAAAAAGTAAAAAGAATTCCTTTAAGCAGTGGAAAGCTAGTCACAGTGAGGCTGATAAAACGGAACACAGGCTATGGCAAATAAAATGCAAGTCTGAGGTCAGGCAGGCAAAAAGGGAATATGAGGAGCATATAGCAAAAAACGTAAAAACCAACAATAAAACTTTCTTCAAATACATTAGAAACAGGAAACCAGCCAGGGAGGCAGTGGGGCCCTTGGACGACCAAGGGGTAAAAGGAGTATTGAAGGATGATAGGGAAATGGCTGAGAAGCTAAACGCATTTTTTGCCTCCGTCTTCACTGTGGAAGATGAGAAGTGCTTGCCCACTCCAGAACCACTGATTTCAGGAGGGGTGTTGGAAGACCTGAGTCAGATTGAGGTGACGAGAGAGGAGGTCCTAAAACTGATAGACAACTTAAAAACTGAAAAATCACCAGGCCCAGATGGCATACATCCGAGAGTTCTGAAAGAACTCAAATGTGAACTTGTAGATCTCCTGACAAAGATATGTAATCTTTCCTTAAAATCTGCCTCCATTCCTGAGGATTGGAAGGTAGCTAATGTCACTCCCATCTTTAAAAAGGGTTCCAGAGGAGATCCGGGAAATTACAGGCCAGTCAGTCTGACGTCGATACCGGGTAAATTGGTGGAAACCATTATTAAGGAAAGAATTAGTAGGCACATAGATGAACAAAACCTATTGAGGCAGACTCAGCACGGTTTCTGTAAGGGAAGATCTTGTCTCACTAACCTGTTAGTGTTCTTTGAGGGGGTGAACAAACATGTGGACAAGGGGGATCCAATAGATATTATTTACCTTGACTTCCAGAAAGCTTTTGATAAAGTTCCTCATCAAAGGCTCCTAAGTAAGCTCAAAAATCATGGGATAGAAGGACAAGTCCTTTTATGGATCAAAAACTGGCTAGTTCATAGAAAACAGAGAGTGAGTGTAGGTGGGCAATTTTCTCAGTGGAGGGTGGTAAGCAGTGGGGTACCGCAGGGATCAGTACTTGGTCCACTGCTTTTTAACTTGTTCATTAATGATTTGGAGATGGGAGTAAGCAGTGAAGTGGCTAAATTTGCGGATGATACAAAGTTGTTCAGGGTGGTGAAAACCAGTGAGGATTGTGAGGCACTCCAAGGGGATCTGTCAAGGATGGGCGAGTGGGCGTCAACATGGCAAATGGGGTTCAATGTGGCCAAGTGCAAGGTGATGCACATTGGAGCCAAAAATCCTAAATATAAATACACATTGATGGGGTCTGAACTGGCAGAGACTGAGCAAGAGAGAGATCTTGGAGTTGTAGTGGATAACTCACTGAAAATGTCGAGACAGTGTGTGACTGCAATAAAGAAGGCCAATGCTATGCTGGGGATTATTAGGAAGGGTATTGAAAACAGATCAGCCAATATAATAATGCCCCTATATAAATCAATGGTGAGACCTCATTTGGAATACTGTGTGCAGTTCTGGGCACCACACCTTAAAAAGGATATTATAGCTTTGGAAAAAGTGCAGAAAAGGGCAACTCGAATGATAAAAGGGTTGGAACACTTTCCCTATGAGGAAAGGTTAAAGCGCTTAGGGCTCTTTAGCTTGGAGAAAAGACGACTAAGGGGTGACATGATCGAGGTTTATAAGATTATGCATGGGAAAGAACAGGTAAAGAAAGAGGTACTTTTCTCCCTTTCTCACAATACAAGAACTCGTGGGCACTCCATGAAACTGCAGAGCGTTCGGGTTAGAACGGATAAAAGGAAGTACTTCTTCACCCAAAGAGTGATTAACACATGGAATTCACTGCCACAGGAAGTGGTGGGTGCTACAAGCATGGACGGCTTCAAAAGGGAATTAGATAAGCATATGGAGCAGAGGTCCATCAGTGGCTATTAGCCACAAGGTATAGCTAGGGGCTCTGGGGCAAGTGATGCTCTGTCTTCTTGGTGCTTGGGGGGGGGTCAACAGTGGGAGGGCTTCTAATGTCTTGGCCCCACTGGTGGACCTCCTGATGGCACTGTTATTTCTGGCCACTGTGTGACACAGAGTGTTGGACTGGATGGGCCTTTGGCCTGATCCAACATTGGCGTCTCTTATGTTCTTATGTTCTTATATTATGCCATCTTCTGAAGCAAAGAATAAAATAAAAATTCTCACTTTGGCATCAGCCTTTTTTAAATTGTTGATATTCTACCCCAAACAAATTAGCCTTAACAATTCCCCCCCCCCTAAAAAATAAGATCTCTTTATAGAACAATTCAAAATTAATTGTATGCAATGGAAGAAATAGAATCTAAAAATTTAGAATCTAAAATAGAACCTAGAATGCAGATTTCCTCAAATCCTTAACCTAGGCAGTCCAGAATAATACCAAGGTTGATGCTACTGAATTTGTGGCATCACATCTCCCCTGCCTTGGTACCCTCATAGAATCCTAGAGTTGGAAGGGACCTCCAGGGTCATCTAGTCCAACCCCTTGCACACGGCAGGAAATTCACAAATACCTCCCCCTCCACATCCCCAGTGACCCCTGTTCCATGCCCTTGTCCTCAAATCAGCCTTACTCCCAGGTTTATAGAGATCAAGGTGTTTAGCAATGGATGCCTACAGCTGGTTTCTAACATGCACCTAACAAGATGGAACCTGCCCTGAGACTGCTATGTGGGGAGGGCGGGATATAAATCCAAGAAAATGAAACGAAATGAAAATACCGGCATGTATGTTGCAAGGTGAAATGGGTTTTGTTGTGGGAGTGCGGGTGCCAGAGGCTTCCTCTTGCCAACCTGATGCCACGTTGGCTAGCCTCCTTTGGTCTTAGCAGCGAGCAGGGAGGGGGTTTGGGCCGACGATCAGCTCCTCCTCTCCATCCCCATCAAGAGAGAATGTCCGGCTTTTCCTCACTGGCCTTGCCCTCCCCACTCTTAAAGGATCCTCACGGGCCATGCGGTCACCCTGTTGTCACCTGCCCTCCCATTGGATGGGAGTCTTCAATAGGAGTGCAGAGGTCACTTCCCTAGCACCTTATCGGAGAGCCAGTTTGGTGTAGTGGTTAGGAGTGCGGACTCTAATCTGGGAGAACCGGGTTTGATTCCCCACTGCTCCGCATGCAGCCGCTGGATGACCTTGGGTTAGTTACAAGTCCTCTCAGAGCTGTTCTCTCAAGGGCAGTTCCCTCAGAGCTCTCTCAGCCCCACCTACCTCCCAGGGTGTCTGTTGTGGAGAGGGGAAGGGAAAGGAGATTGTAAGCCGCTCAGAGACTTCTTTGGGTAGTGAAGGGCTGGCTATAAATCCAATCTCCTCCTCCTCCTCCTCCTCCTCCTCCTCTTCTTCTTCTTGGAGTCATGAGCCCACTTCCTTCCCCTTGCCTGATACCTTTGGGTAGTGAAGGGTGGGGTATAAATCCAATCTCCTCCTCCTCCTCCTCCTCCTCCTCCTCCTCTTCCTTTGCATGACTCAGCACTGGACATACCACGTTCTGACAAAGTAGCTCAGTCTTCCAACATATATGACTGCTTCCTGCCCCTTTCTGTTAGATCGCGCTAACAAAGGACTCGTACAGTGATTCAGCAAGTGATTCATCTTTATTGGAAGTAACGAGCAAGCACTAACTCAGTAAGAAACCAGAACAGAACACAGTGGGAGCTTATGCTCCTTTTAAACATAACCGGGCTAATGTAGCCACGCCTATTTACAAATAACAACCAATGAGATTGCTAGAATAAAGACCAATGGGAGTCTTTCCCTCCTAGGGAATGGTATCGTTCTGATTGGTCGCTGTTACGAAGCGACCAATAGGAAGTTCGCTCAGAGGAGCCCTGGTCTGGCTCGAAGCTTAACACGGGAGTCCTATGAGGTGATTCATGTAATCATTTCAATACATTACAATTCCTCCCCCCTAAGTTAAGCCATCATCCCAATTGTTTTATTATTTACAAACATGCAATCAACCTTTGTACATCAGTTATTCCAACAGTATTTACACTCATAGTCCTTCAGATAAGTCGGCATTTGCCGCGAACGCTGGGACCTGCGGAGCGGTGCAGGCTCCACGGGCAGACAAGGTTGTGGGTCAGAGTGGGGTTCACTACAGCCTGGATCAGGCACAGACTCGACTGGGATTTCAGCCCCGCACACAGGGTTCTGCCCTGACTCGGGGACAGTACCGGGCCTTTCGGTACTCACCGCCTGCTCTGGGGGTGTCCACTCGACATCAGGGGATTCAGCCGTCGGAGAGTCAGCGCTGTCCCTAGCCCAACGTCTCCTTAACTGATCTATGTGGCGCCGCCATATTCGACCGTCAGCTAACTGCACCACATACATTCGAGTACCCACAGAGTCGGATATAACCCCAGGAAGCCACAAGTGCCCGTTTGCATAATTTCGTGCGAAAACCTTGTCCCCTTTTTCAAACATGCGCACCTTCGGTTGCGCCGTGGTACGCTCGGATTGCTCTTCAGTGAGGTCTGGGTGCATTCGGTTCAAACGGGTCGTGAGTCTCCGCCCCATTAACAATTCGGCCGGACTACGGCCTGTAGCACTACAGGGGGTGGTGTGCTGCAGCAAAAGAAAGGAGCCCAGCCTCTGGCTCCAGTCCCCTTCGTCCATTTTACCCAGGGCCTCTTTGGCCGTCCTGACCATCCGTTCGGCTTGGCCATTAGATGCCGGATGGAAAGGGGCCGAAGTCATTTGGCGTATGCCATTACTCGTGAGGAAGAGCCTAAATTCCTCAGACACAAATTGAGGCCCGTTGTCACTGACGATGACGTCAGGCAACCCGTGGGTGGCAAAAAGTCGGCGGAGCGCATGGATCACAGCAAGTGATGTGGTCGATTTCATATGCACGACCTCCAGCCATTTGGACATAGCGTCCACCACAATTAGGAACATTTGCCCTTGGAGAGGGCCAGCAAAATCTATATGCAATCTGGCCCAGGGTTTACCAGATGACTCCCAGCCTTGGGGTGTAGCTTGTGGGGGATCGGGTCTGACTTGCTGGCATTTGGGACACCCTCGTACCCATTCTTCGATCTCTTTGTCCAGCCCCGGCCACCAGACATACCCTCTGGCCAACGCTTTGGTGTGTACCATACCGGGGTGACCCTCGTGCAGCGACTCTAACACTCTCGTCCTGAGTTTGTCAGGAACCACCACCCTGTTCCCCCATAATACACAGCCCTTAGAAATGGATAGTTCATTTTGACGGCTTTTGTAAGGGCCGAACTCCGGTTCAACGCTTCCAACCGGCCACCCCCTCCAAACCCAGTTTAATACTCGGGACAGCACGCTATCCTTGGCCGTGTGTGCTGCAATGTCCCTGGATGATACCGGGGGTCGAGGAAGCTCCTCAATTGCCAAGACCTCACAGGCGGGGGCAGGGTCTGCGCCAATGTCCGGCACCGGGCACCGGCTGAGGGCATCCGCATGCCCAATCGCTTTCCCAGGCCGGTGCTCTAAGTCAAAATCATAAGCCTGCAAAAATATCGCCCATCTAAGCATGCGTGGGGACATGATGTTTGGCAATTGCTTATCGGGCGCAAAAATCCCCAGTAGCGGCTTGTGGTCAGTGACCAGCAAAAATCGTCTGCCAAAAATAAAATCATGGAACTTTTTGACAGCCGCTACCAACGCCAGACCCTCCTTGTCTATCTGGGCATAGTTCCGCTCTGCCGCAGATAGTGATCTAGAATAAAAAGCGATAGGCGCTTCGCTCCCATCAGGCATCAGATGGCTTAAAACTGCGCCTACTCCAAACGGTGAAGCGTCAGCAGCTAACACCAGGAGCTTGTGTTCATCATAATGCGTGAGTACGGCATTAGATGTCAGCAGCTCCTTGACTCCCACAAAAGCCTTTTCCTCGGCCTGCCCCCACTTCCATTTTGCCTCCTTGTGCAAAAGCGCGTGCAAAGGGGCCGCCACTGATGCCTTATGCGGTAAAAACGCATGATAAAAATTCAGGAGTCCTAAAAAGGATTGGAGCTCCTTCTTACTCACCGGCCTGGGGGCGTTTTGGATTGCAGATACCTTCTCATCCGTGGGGTGGACTCCCTCTGCGTCAATGCGAAACCCCAGGAAGTCCACACTTTCCACCCCGAGCGTGCATTTTGAGCGCTTAACTCTGAGGCCGGCATTTTGAAAACGCCTGAGGACCTCTTTAACCCGGTCCAGTAGTTCCTGTTCAGACCCGCCCGCAATCAGCACGTCGTCAAAATAGGGCACTGTGCCAGGTACCCCCCTTAGTAGACGTTCCATGAGGCCCTGAAAAATCCCAGGTGCTACGTTGACCCCGAATTGCAGCCTGTTCACTTTAAAAGCCCCTTGGTGGGTTACAATTGTTTGGGCCTCGGCAGCCTCCGGGGTGACAGGCAACTGCTGGTATGCCTGGGCCAGGTCAAATTTGGCGAAAATCTTGCCACCCCCCAGGGAAGCCAAAATGTGGCTTATTACCGGGACCGGGTACGAATGTTGCTGCAGCGCCTTGTTAATCGTACATTTGTAATCGGCGCATAGTCGTATGGACCCATCTGATTTGACAGGGGTTACGATCGGGGTCTCCCATTTGCTGTATGGTACTGGCTCTAAAACCCCTTGCTCAACTAGTTTGTCAATCTCTTTTTCCACCTTATGTTTGAGAGACACAGGTACTTTCCGATACTTCAACCTAATAGGTTTGACTGACGGATCTAAGTCAAACGCAACCGGGGGGCCCTTGTACCTTCCCAACCCTTCGGCAAATACATCAGGGAACAGGTCGTACAGCATGCCCCATTTATTTTCAGACATCCTGTTAATCCCAGAAATACCGATGCCCAATGGCTCAAACCAATCTAACCCTAGCAGGTTAACCCGGTCTCCCTCTGCAATCAGGAATGACAGTTTAACACATTTCCCCTTATACTCAACAGTAACAGAGTCCCGTCCGGCCAAGGGAATTCGGTTGCCCTGGAAGTCGGACACTCTGGTTCCCGCAGGCTGGAGCCGCCGCCGGCTTCGGTTCGGGAACAACTGGCGCCAGGACGCGGCAGAAATCACCGTCACGGACGATCCTGAGTCCACCTCCATTGTACAGGGTCGGCCGTCGAGGAGTGGAGTCACGGTGATCTTGCCCTGGCTGCTGGTGCGATTTACGGCCGATGCGCTCGACAAGGTCGCCGTCAACTGGCAGCTTGCTTCCGATGCTGAGGAACGGGTCTTGCCTTGGGTGCTGACTGGAGTGCCCCTCTGCGCTGACCGGTTGTTAGTTGAGGGATCCTTCTTCGCTGATCTGCAGACTCTGGCCAGATGACCACGCCGCCCACACGCTCTGCAGTCGACATCACGAGCCCAACAGGAGCCGCGCTGGTGCTTCCCGCCACAACCGGAGCAAGGCTTGACGTTGGTAGTCTTCGCTGGGGTCCGCTTGCCTCGAACCGCGTTGACGTCATCATCCGCGTCTTCGCCCTCGCTGTCTCGTTGAGCGTGTATACTGGGCTCTGCCACCCGCTGGCGGACCTCCTTCGTGGACTTCTCCGCTGCTTCCGCGGCCACGGCCTCTTCGTAGGCCACTGCCCAGGTCAGGGTGGTGCGGGCGAACAGCCTCTGTTGCAGCCTTTCATCTTTGAGACCGCAGACGAGACGGTCTCTGAGGGCTTCCTCCACGTTGTGGAAATTACATGGCCGTGCGGCTTTGCGAAGGGCCGCCACGAAATCTGCGATGGTCTCGCCTCCGGCCTGGTTCCGCTTGTAAAAAGCGTGCCGGCAGGCGATCTCCGACGGTTGTGGAGAATAGTGAGCCTTAAGCTTCTCCGTGATGTCAGCGTAGGTGACAGTCTTTATATCAGTTGGGGCCACCAACGACCTGGCTATGTCGAAGGTCCCCTTCCCGCAGGAACTCAGGAGGCATGCCCGTTTCTTCGCCTCATCGGTGATGTCGTGGGTCTCCAGATGGAACTCGAACCTGGACAGGTAGGAGTCCCAGTCTTCTGAGGAGGGTTCGAAGCACTCGAACTTCTGGCTTCCAGCCATCGGGGGAGACTTGGGCACCGGAGCTGGTGGCGCCTCCGCCGGATCGGCTGCTGTGCTCTGCCCGCTTTCTTCCGAGTCCGAAGTGTGGATGTCCGCAGGGTTGCCTACCTGCTCTAACATCCCACCTTCGTCGCCAATTGTTAGATCGCGCTAACAAAGGACTCGTACAGTGATTCAGCAAGTGATTCAGCTTTATTGGAAGTAACGAGCAAGCACTAACTCAGTAAGAAACCAGAACAGAACACAGTGGGAGCTTATGCTCCTTTTAAACATAACCGGGCTAATGTAGCCACGCCTATTTACAAATAACAACCAATGAGATTGCTAGAATAAAGACCAATGGGAGTCTTTCCCTCCTAGGGAATGGTATCGTTCTGATTGGTCGCTGTTACGAAGCGACCAATAGGAAGTTCGCTCAGAGGAGCCCTGGTCTGGCTCGAAGCTTAACATGGGAGTCCTATGAGGTGATTCATGTAATCATTTCAATACATTACAGTATAAATCCAATCTCCTCCTCCTCCTCCTCTTCTTCCTCTTCCTCTTCCTCTTCCTCTTCTTCTTCTTCTTGGTGTCACGAGCCCACTTCCTTCCCCTTGCCTGATACCTTATAGGCCTGACAAGCTGCCAATCCTGGCTTGCCTGTTCCTTCCTGTCACACTGATTTGTGGTAAGAGCTAAACAGAAGTCTAAAGGACTCTGGTCCCTCAGTGCTTGCCACTGGCTACACTCTGCCAGCTGTTCTAATAGGAAATCAGGACCTCGGATTCCAGGCAGCTGCAGTGACTCCTTAGAGCTGCTAGCTCTGGGTTAGGAAATACCTGGAGATTTTGGGGGTGGAGCCTGGGGAGGGCGGGGTTTGGGGAGGGGAGGCACCTCAGCAGGGTAGAATGCCATAGAGCCCACTCTCCAAAGAAGGTGTTTTCCCCCTAGGGGAACTGATCTTTGTTGTCTGGAGATCTGTTGTAATAACAGGAGATCTCCAGGTGCCACCTGGAGACTAACTAACAATCATTTAAGGAAATAGATGAGTAAATAGGAATCATGTATGACTTAACATCCCATAAGGCTCCAAATATTTCTTAAACATTCAATAGTGGCCCTGGTCACACGGCAAATATGTCGTGGGAGAGGCACGGATGGTGGGCGGATTATCCGGGCGCGATCACACCCAAATATCTGGGAAGTGGAGCCCACCCGTGGCTTACCGCCGACAATGCGCGTTAAAAAACTAGTACCTCCAAGGTACTAGTAAATGTTTGCCGCGGGCTGCCTCCAGACCCCCGTGGTGTGATCGCGCCGGCGCGCGGCATTCCCCCTCCAGTCCCTCGTTTACCTGCCGGCGCCAAGGGAAGTACCCGTGGCGTGCCGCCGGCGCGTCTGATCGTGTAATCGCAGCTCAAACTGCGCCGGGGCAATTAGCCACGCCTCCCCCCCACGATATCCAGCCCGTGTGACCGGGGCCAGTATTCAATACATGAAACACAAGAAACACAATAGAAAGGCTGGAGATCCAAAGCAGTATCTACCATTTACACTTTGAGACTCTCAAAAGAAAATTTCACAATTGAAATGGACTGAAAAAACATGGTTTTCAAATGTCCATAAAGCAAAGCAAATACATCCACTACTTGAAACTCCAGGTAAACAACATAAAGCCCGCTCACACGAGAGGATTAGGGCCGGGAGAGGAACGGATCGGGGGCAGAGCAAACGGGCGCAATCCCACCGCAACATTTGGGAAGCGTTGTGTGCCCGTCCCCGATCCAGCCCTTCCGGCGATAATCCGCACCAAAAAAGAACCACCTACCGAGGTGGTTCTTTTCGAACGGCCGCATCAAAGCCGGCCGTGGGATCGCCAGCTCGTTCTTCCACTAGCGCATCCCTGGGTCCTGGCCGAACTGCGCATGCTCAGACATGCGCAGTTTGGCAGCCTCCTGTGGCTTCCTGCCCAGTCTCCCCCGCATCTGACTGTGCCGGGGAGCAATTGCACGGCGGCTCACGGGATCTGTATGATCCCGCCGCCGCGAGCCCATTCTTTTTGTCCCTTGTGTAGCAGGGACCATAAAGTACGTTGCTGTTCTCTCTAAGCTGTGGAGTCCTGTGAGCAAAAATTCTACTATGTGAGTGACTGGCATTAAAGTTGTGAGTGAGCGATTTGGCTGCTGCATCAATGAGTTTGCTCTGGAGCCCTCCTTCCTGTGCTAAGACAAAAATGTGTGAGTCAGAGGCTAAAAAACTGTGAGCTGGCTCACACTGACTCAGCTTAGAGGGAACACTGGTTGCGATCAGAAAGTAGACCCAGTCCTTAGGACTTGAAACAGACAATAATAAATAGGCTGCAGTCAACTTATCCTCCAGATTATTCAACAAGTTTTCGATTCCTTCATCAGGACTGCAAACAGGCCCTGATTCCCAGCATGGCTCCAGAAGGAACACAGTGACTCCATCAGTAGTGGTTTAATCACAGCTTCTTTCAAGGCACAGGTCAAGCCTCTTCCCACAATGAGACATTAATCAATATCATAAGACTGATTTAGTCTCCCGAAGCTGTTATCAGAAAGGGTATGAATCCAGAGCACATGTTGCAGGGATGAACTACTTCTTCCAGAGATCCCGGTTCTGATAACCAGGGCTTTTTTTGTAGAAAAAGCCCAGCAGGAACTCATTAGCATAATAGGCCACACCCAATAGCAGAAACTCATTAGCATATTGGGCGACACCCCTGACAGCACCACTCATTAGCATATTAGGCCGCACCCACATGTTACCAGAAGTGTGGTCATCCAGCCACGCCCACCTTTTGCTTGTTATTCTGTTTACCTTGTTTGTTGTCAAAACCCAGGGCTTTTTTTGTAGCAGGAACTCCTTTGCATGTTAGGCCACACACCCCTAATGAAGCCAATCCTAATGAGTTTCTGCTGTTGGGTGTGGCCTATTATGCTAATGAGTTCCTGCTGGGCATGGCCAGCTCAGGAGCCAGCCGGAACTCCGTTCCTGTGCGTTCCTGCCCAAAAATAGCCCTGCTGATAACGATAGCTGGGTATATCAAGCAGCAGAAGAGAACACACAGTAATACTAAATAAGCAATGGAAAGGGATGTGCATGTCTGCCGCTAAACCGAATAAACAGATGTGAAAATATATTGTAAGCGCCTTGTGAAGCAAAAAGTGCCCATGAAGGGTTAACTTATATGATAATTTGTTGGCTAGCACAGCTGTTTCAGTTTAGTACTGTTAGCGTGTTGATCTCTAGGGCAGGCGGACGCACCAATTAACCTGATTGAAAAGAACCATCTTGATTGTAAAGTGGTGCATTTGGTGTTTTGTGGGAAAAAAGTATAACATAACCCCCCAGCTGGGGGATAGTTAGCCTAGGGGATTTCAGGAGTTCCCGTATCCTTATTGTGCCTGCGGACTTCAACACAACGCCAAGCTTCTCGTCTTGATTTATCGCTGCGTCTCCTGAAGATGACGCTGTTAAAATCAGGAAGTTTTAGGCAGTGTTATTATTTTCCTTTGTGCTCTCGGAAGTGTTTTGTTGCTGGATTTGTTTTATCCCTTTTGTTTTCTTTTCTTAAAATAAATATATGATTTTTAAAACCCAACTGTTGGTTTGTATGTGCTCAAAAACCCTGTGACTCACGCGAGAGCCTCGCTACCTTGACACGCCTATATAACATACTACACTGTAACAATGAGTTATTCAATAAATTATAAGACATTCATTTGTGCTGAGCATTCAATATTCCAAGTAAATAACATACAATATGCATTCAGGTAAGCAACATCCAATATTCATTCATTCATTCAACGAAGGTTCCGGATTACAAGCTTCATTTCGGGGGGGGGGGTGTCTTCTTCAAGAATAACTTGGTGATTATCGTTTTCCATAAGCAACAGTTTTCAGGATTCCATTCAGGACGTCTCCAAACGTCTCAAAAGGCACAAAATTTCAATAGTGCAGAAGACGGGCACACAGTCACAGTTCATAAATAAAGCACTCTCTATCCTTGCCAAAGGAGCTGCGGTGGCTCAAGTGGCTAAGACGCTGAACTGCAGGCTGTGGAAGGTCAGTAGTTCAGCAGTTTAAGACCCGGGTGCAGCATGATGGAGTGAGCTCCCATCTCTAGTTCCAGCTCCTGCCAACCTAGCAGTTCGAAAGCAAGAAATTGCAAGTAGATAAATAGGTACCGCTTCGGTGGGAAGGTAATAGCGTTCCGTGCGCCTTGATGTTTAGTCATGCCGGCCACGTGACCACGGAAACGTCTTCAGACAGCGCTGGCTCTTCGGCTTGGAAACGGAGATGAGCACCGCAACCCTAGAGTTGGATTCGACTGGCTTTCGAGCAAGGGAAACTTTACCTTTATCCTTGCCAAGCCGGTACCAAAATCTCTGCTTTTTTCCAGTGCCGCAAGCACTCCGTAGCCTTGGTGCTCAGAAAGGCAGCTGCTGTGTTGCTATGGATTTACTGATAGCTGAAATGGAGTTTGCAATTAACACTGCATGTCTGTAATTTACATACCTCTGTCTCCGAAGTCTCCTCTCCAGCTGTTTCCAAGTTGGGAAATCTCTCCTGTGCTTGAAAGTCGGGCTAGTGCAAATGTGTAATTCATTGCAGAGAACGAATCCAGCAGGTGGAAAGAAGGGGGGGGGGACCAAAAACCCTTTCCTTGCCAAAAGTTCAGAAATTTCACCTGGCAATGGCTACGAAATTTCAGAAACTGATGTGCCACGACAGAACAGAAACAGAACAAGTAAATGTCCCCACTGGAGTCTTGGTAGATTTTGTCTGCTTCTGCCCAGACCTGGAGGATTGTGCAGTGCTTTCCTGCTCACCTTATAAGTTGCAAAATAGGTGCGGCAGGAAAGGAAGAGACAGCCTGTGTCCTACCCACCTTCCCTAATATTCAAAACATCCACCTGGGAATGTTAATTAGCATTCGATGATGATTTTTTATTTGCTTTGGCTTGAACTCCTAAAGAAGCCATGAGAAAACACATCTCCACCCATCCTGGAAATTCACTGCCACAGGAGGTGGTGGTGGCTACAAGCATGGATGGCTTCAAGAGGGAATTAGATAAGCGTATGGAGGAGAGGTCCATCCGGGACTATTAGCCACAAGGTATAGATAGGAACTCTCGGTCTGGGGCAAGGGATGCTCTGTATTCTTGGTGCTTGGGGGGGCAAGAAGGGAAGGGCTTCTAGTGTCCTGGCCCCACTGCTGGACCTCCTGATGGCAACTGGTATTTTTGGCCACTATGTGACAGAGTGTTGGACTAGATGGGCCATTGGCCTGATCCAACATTGGCTTCTATGTTCTTATAGGAACTCTCAGTCTGGGGCACGTGATGCTCTGTCTTCTTGGTGCTTGGGGGGGGCAACAGTGGGAGGGCTTCTAGTGTCCTGGCCCCACTGCTGGACCTCCTGATGGCAACTGGTATTTTTGGCCACTATGTGACAGAGTGTTGGACTAGATGGGCCATTGGCCTGATCCAACATTGGCTTCTCTTATGTTCTTATAGGAACTCTCAGTCTGGGGCACATGATGCTCTGTCTTCTTGGTGCTTGGGGGGGGGCAACAGTGGGAGGGCTTCTAGTGCCCTGGCCCCACTGCTGGACCTCCTGATGGCAACTGGTATTTTTGGCCACTCTGTGACAGAGGGTTGGACTAGATGGCCCATTGGCCTGATCCAACATTGGCTTCTCTTATGTTCTTATAGGAACTCTCAGTCTGGGGCACGTGATGCTCTGTCTTCTTGGTGCTTGGGGGGGGCAACAGTGGGAGGGCTTCTAGTGTCCTGGCCCCACTGCTGGACCTCCTGATGGCACCTGGTATTTTTGGCCACTCTGTGACAGAGGGTTGGACTAGATGGGCCATTGGCCTGATCCAACATTGGCTTCTCTTATGTTCTTAACAGAATGTGCACAGCCCACCTGGTTGTCAGCCAACTTACAATTTTCAAGGGGGGGGGAGTTCTTCCTTTCCCCCTTCAACATTTAATATTGTTAGATTGGCTTGAGTGTTTTTTTTGGAACTGTTCCACCCTGCAGGGGTGGCCTGCAGCAGGTAGTCCCACCAGTGAACACTGCAGCCCAAGGGGAACTCGCTTGCAGCAGCTTTTGCTATGGTGCGGGGGCCGATCCTCACTCACGGGAGAGGCCAGGAGAGGGCGCTGTTGAAGAGATCCCCACTGACCCTTTCAACCCAGTAAACACAGAGATGAACTCTCAGTTGACACACAGCTTATTGAGCAACTACATGGTAGACAAATCACTGAAGCATACCGCCTGTCTTCCCAAGAAGCAAGGGACCTACTCAGGCCCATAGCCAGGATTTTGTGGCTTGTGGGGCAATTTCCCCCCCCCCTGGTGGGGCTGAAGTTCTCAGTGTAGAAAGAAATGCTTTCTTTGGGCAAAATGGTTAATAGGCTAAGGGTGAATGCTTGCGTAAGAACACCTATGTAGAACAGACAGCTTGAGAAGACTCAGAGAGAGAGAAGAGCGGCTGAGTCATATGATCTCGGAAGCGAAGAAGAAGAAGAAGAAGAAGAAGAGATTG
The DNA here is from genome assembly GCF_001447785.1 of Gekko japonicus. NCBI lineage: Eukaryota > Metazoa > Chordata > Lepidosauria > Squamata > Gekkonidae > Gekko > Gekko japonicus. The sequence goes on from NW_015169257.1 coordinate 51,730, forward strand.
GATTTATACCCCGCCCTTCACTACCCAAAGGAGTCTCAGTGCAGCTTATAAACTTTTTTCCCTTCCCCTCCCCACAACAGACACCCTGTGAGGTAGGTGGGGCTGAGAGAGCTCTGACAGAAACTGCTCTTTTTCAAGGACAGCTCTTATCAGAACTACGGCTTTCCCAAGGTCATCCAGCCAGGTGCAAGTGGAGGAGTGGGGAATCAATCCCAGTTCTCCCAGATTAGAGTCCACACACTTAACCGCTAAGCAGGGCTAACTGTGGTTAGTACTTAGATGGGAGACTTCCTTGCAATACCGCAGGCTTTATTCGGCCACCTCTCTGAATATTCTCCGGGGGCCCAGTAGGGGTCAGTCATGAGAAGTCAATGTGACTTTCTCCACCAGAAGTCAACGTGAATATGCTCCAGGCCCCCATTAGGGGTCAGTCACAAGAAGTTGATGTGACTTCCTCCACCAGAAGTCAATGTGAATATCCTCCAGGCCCCTTCCCCTCCCCACAACAGACACCCTGTGAGGGGGGTGGGGCTGAGAGCGCTCTTCACAGAAACTGCCCTTTTTCAAGAGCAGCCCTTATCAGAACTATGGCTTGCCCAAGGTCATCCAGCCAGGTGCAAGTGGAGGAGTGGGGAATCAAACCCGGTTCTCCCAGATAAGAGTCCATGCACTTAACCACAACACCAAACTGGCTGTGTATCAATGGCTGTGTATCAATGGCTGTGTAATGGCTGTGTATCAATGGTTACTAGCCCTGGTGATTGTGGACAATCTCCACATTCAGAAGCACTAATCCTCTGAATTCCAGAGCCAGGGGACAACATCAGGGGAAGGCCTTGGCCTCTCTGCCCTGTTGTTGACCATCCAGAAGAACTGGTAGGCCACTGGGAGAGACAGGATGCTGAACTAGATGGACCACTGGTTTGATCCAACAGGACTCTTAGGCTCTAATGAAGGCCTTGGTCACAATGCCCTGTTATTGGCCCTCTAGAGGAACTGGTTGGCCACTGTGTGAGACAGGATGCTGGACTAAATGGACCATAGGTCTGATCCAGCAGGGCTCTTCTTATGTTCTTAGGAAGGCCTTGGCCTCTCTGCCCTGTTGTTGGCCCTCCAGAGGAACTGGTTGGCCACTGTGTGAGACAGGATGCTGGACTAGAGGGACCATTGGTCTGATCCAGCATGGCTCTTCTGATGTTCTTATGTTCTGTACCGACTTTAGTTTCTGGGCAGTCCTCAGGGGCAGCCCCACGTATAATGCATTGCGGTAATTTGATCTAGATGCACCACTAGGGCATGCATCACAGTGAGAATATCGTTCCTCCACAGGAACGGCCACAGCTGGCTCACCAGCCAAAGCTGCAGAAAGGTACCCCTGGCCACCACTGCCCCTTGTTTATCCAACAGAATCCTCAGGCTCTAGAGAACCCCCAAACTATGAACCTGCTCTTTTAGGAAGAGTGCAACCCCCCCTCCCAGAACAGGAGATATCCTTTTAAAACTTTTCCCCCACCAGTAGCACCTCCATTTTGTCAGAATTAAGTTTCAGTTTGTTAGCCCTCCTCATCCATTCCAAAACTGCTTCCAAGCACTTGTTCACAATTTCCACAGCTTCCCACCACTGGAAGTATGAGATAGAGCTGACAGTCATCCGCATGTTGGTGGCATCTCAGCCCAGATATCAAGATGACCTCTCTCGGCAGCTTTATGTAGATATTGATCATCATCATCAGCAGCAGCATCTCAACTTACAAATCACCTGTTCCCTACAATGTAAGGCTTTATAACAGATGGCATCAGACAATTTCTTTGCTTTCCCATTCTGAACTGAGTGGCTGACTTGCAGGCAGGTGAGGAGAGGGCCAAAGCAAAGATGGAGGGAAAAGAAGAGGGAGGAAAAGAGGAGGGTGCTGGCTATGATGGAACCGTCACTGTTCTCAGCCAAAGGCTTGGTGGAACATCTCGTGGGCACTCCATGAAATTGCTGAGCGGTCGGGTTAGAACAGATAAAAGGAAGTCCTTCTTCACCCAAAGAGTGATTCACGCATGGAATTCACTGCCACAGGAGGAGGTGGTGGCTACAAGCATGGATGGCTTCAAGAGGGAATTAGATAAGAATATGGAGCAGAGGTCCATCGGTGACTATTAGCCACAAGGTATAGATAGGGACTCTGGGGCAAGTGATGCTATGTATTTTTGGTGCTTCGGGGGGTCAATAGTGGGAGGGCTTCTAGTGTCCTGGCCCCACTGGTGGACCTCCTGATGGCACCTGGTATTTTTGGCCACTGTGTGACACAGAGTGTTGGACTGGATGGGCCATTGGCCTGATCCAACATTGGCTTCTCCTATGTTCTTATGATAAGCATATGGAGCAGAGGTCCATCAGTGGCCATTAGCCACAAGGTGCAGATAGGAACTCTCAGACTGGGGCAAGGGATGCTCTGTATTCTTCATGCCTGGGGAGGGGGCAACAGTGGGAGGGCTTCTAGTGTCGTGGCCCCACTGCTGGACCACGAACCAAAAAGGGCTAAGCTAAACCATATATATAAAAGTACAAATATTTATTAAGGTGTACACATGTTAAAACTTTCCTGATTAAAAATTACTTTGTCTAAGATCAGACTATAAAAGCCTATCCACTATACATACATATGATGGATAAATACTTTACAACTGAAGACCAAACGTGTTTTGGCCCCTAAGGGCCTTCCTCAGTGGTCACTATTATCTATATATTCTAGACACAGATTCAAAGACCTGTTACAGAGTTTTAGTACACATATAATTAACCCGGGTGTTGTTTCCTGAAATTGTTCAAAGAAAAATAGAGCGGGGGGGG
>NW_015169257.1:55223-116121 GCF_001447785.1 Gekko japonicus
CAATCACCAATTAGCATTGCACAATGCCAGCCAGGAAAAGTGCCAGATGGGAGGGGGTACAAAGGAGAGGGAGATAAGGAGCAGCATGGGGGGGGGGGAACAGGTCAGCATACAGAATAGACAAAAAACAATTACAGATGTTCACAAACAGCAAGTCCAGTCCACTTCTTCATTCAATCCAAAAGGTGCCCATTTTTGTAGTTGGTAAATCCAAAACAACTCTCTTCTCAGGAGCACTCTGCACATGTTCGGGTTGGTAGTCTGAAAAGTCTCGATGATCCAAAATTTTAGCTGTTTATCCATATGTCCCAAGTCCAGAAAATGGTTTACTAATGGTGCAGAACGTTTATGCAATCTAATGCAGCTTCGGTGTTCACATATTCTGACTTTTACAGGTCTAGATGTTTGACCCAAATACAATTTACCACAAGGACATTGGATACAGTAAATCGCTCCTTTGCTTTGACAGCTGCAAAACGTATTAATAAAGAAAGTTTTCGTTTTGGCAGTGTTTTGGAATGACTTCTTAGCCTCAGCACAGTTACAGTTAGAGCATTTACCAGAGTGGCTTACAATCTCCTTTCCCTTCCCCTCCCCACAACAGACACCCTGTGAGGTAGGCGGGGCTCAGAGAGCTCTTGACAGAAACTGCTCTTTTTCAAGAACAGCTCTTATCAGAGCTACGGCTTGCCCAAGGTCATCCAGCCAGGTGCAAGTGGAGGAGTGGGGAATCAAACCCGGTTCTCCCAGATTAGAGTCCGTGCACTTAACCATGACACCAAACTCCTGCAAGGAGGAGTAGAGGAGGAGGAGAAGATTGGATTTATACCCCGCCCTTCACTACCCAAAGGAGTCTCAGAGTGGCTTACAAACTCCTTTCCCTCCCCTCCCCCTCCCTACCTGTGAGGTCAGTGGGGCTGAGAGAGCTCTTGACAGAAACTGCTCTTTTTCAAGGACAGCTCTTGTCAGAACTACGGCTTGCCCAAGGTCATCCAGCCAGGTGCAAGTGGAGGGGTGGGGAATCAAACCCGGTTCTCCCAGATTAGAGTTCACGCACTTAACCACGACACCAATCATATCTCGGGCAGATGATGTCAAATTAATGTAACCCTGTTACTAGGCATACAACATAAAGAGTCAGAGTAAAGTGAAATGGTAAAGCTATCTGCAATCTAGCTTGGCCATTCCCACAGGTGTAAATCATTACTAGTAGCTAGATGGAATGTATTTAATTATGGTTACCAGGGTGCCATAATTCTAGCCTTGGGAACAAAGAGGGAGGCAGAGATAAGCACTGCTCCACTCCCTGCACCTGGAATGTTATCTCGTATCATGAGGTCAGCTTGCTGTATCTTCACAGTTGTTTCCCATTTGGACTCACATTCAGGCCTAGAGATCAGATTGAAGCCTGAACCAATGTTTAGCACAAAACAAGAAACTGCACTGGGAACTCAGTTTCTTTCTTTCTTTCCCCCCCCCCCTTTTTAATCCCCTGAAACAGGGTAGCTTTATTACTTTTTTGTTACACCTATACACTACAGAAAAGAAAAAAGGGAGGGAAAGTTACCCCAGGAAAAAAAGGACAGTAAATAAAAACCCACACTATAACTAAAACCCCAAGAGAGAGGGTTCTAATCAGTTAGTATTCTGTTAGTATTTAAAACGAAAAACTTTTCGTTTGAGTCAATGTATTCGGAAATTAGTGAGTTCATATTAGTAATAATAGTCTCTTCTTCTTCTTCTACGTGCGTTCAGAGTTCTTTCATCATCATCGCTGTTTGCAGGACTTCTAATATTTTAAAGAGTTACTTTGGTTTTCTCAGTCGTAAGTCATATGCTTCCTTGGCCTCAGCACTCGTTGCACCTGGGTCTCCGTCTCCGTCTTCTATTGTTTTCTGCGCCTCCCCCTCCTTCTTGCTGTTCTTCTTCCTTCGATCCGAAAAACCGCTTCAACCATTCTTCTGCTTTGAACACCGAGTCCAGTTTTTCCCTTTTATCTCTGTACTTGAACAAGACCCCTTCCGGAAAAATCCAGGAATATGGAATTTGGTTGATTTGCAGCGTTGAAATCAACTCTTTGTAGGCTTTTCGCTTTTCTCGAACCTCAAATGGAACGTCTTTTAAAATTCTGATGGTTGTAGAACCCAGCTGCAGGGGATTAGCTGCTGTTGCTTTAAGGACATCATCCCTCGACTGTCTTCAGAGAAACTTGACGACTATTTCACCCGGCAGGTTATTCCTTTTTATGTATTTAGAGTAAGATCGATAAATCGTCTCGATTTCAGCTTCTGCTTCTGCCGCTGTGCTTCTCAGCGCCGGTGCGATGGGGAACTCAGTTTCTTGACAGGGCTTGTTGGGCAAATTCATTGTTTTGCTATAAAATGATGAGTCAGGTCCCGGAGGCTGTGTTTTCTTAGATGCCCGAGCTCATTCTTTATGACGTGGACAGCATCCGTTCAGTACGAGAGGAATTGCAAACGGACTTGCCTTATGCCTCACATTCTTTCACTGAGGATAATTTGCGAAGGGTGACCCCGTTGGATTATAATAATGTGTCTGCTTTTCGGAGGACAGCTTTATATCTTGAAGAGCTGAAGTGTAGTGGGTTAGGTAAAGGTAAAGGTTCCCTTGCTCGAAAGCCAGTCGAATCCGACTCTAGTGTTGCGGTGCTCATCTCCATTTCAAAGCAGAAGAGCCAGCGCTGTCCGAAGACGTTTCCGTGGTCATGTGGCCGGCATGACTAAACACCAAGGCGCACGGAACGCTGTTCCCTTCCCACCAAAGTGGTACCTATTTATCTACTTGCAATTTCTTGCTTTCGAACTGCTATGTTGGCAGGAGTGTAGTGGGTTAGACGCATGTAAAAACCACTGAGACAGATGTAGTGATCAGCATGGTTTACTAGTACACAACAAAGACAACAACTACTGGCCAGCTGGCCAACTATATATACACCTGGGGACATCCCCCTAGGTCCCGTTGGTGGGTTCAAATCTCCCGCCACGGTCCTATTGGTTCCCAAGTGGAGAGACTAGGAGCCTAGTCCCCATTGTTCCTACAGAGTCAAGCTCGGGCATATTCGCTGGCCCCTGGTGGCAGTTTAGCGTACATAACAAGAGCCTAATTCATGGCATGATGGATTACAAAATCAACAGGGAGGGAGTTGCTCCTTGCTCCCCACTTAGACTACCGCAAGCTCAGATTGCTGGTGGACTGGCAACCAGTGGAAATAATCCTGTGATGAATTTACAGTCTGGCATGCAGCCTGCTACTACTGTTAATGTTGCTACAGGAGGCTGAGAGACCCTGGCAGCCATGTTGACTGGCCTTGATCAAGTGAAATAAGTGTGTACTTTATTGACTCAAGCCGAATCTGCATTTGTCTTTCCCACCGGTGTCCCAGCCTTCTGACTCCATCTTCAAAAAAGCTGTCTACATTTGGTGTCGTTTTCACACCTCAACTGTGCTAGCATACTTTTGCACGTCCACATGTTTATTGTCCTTTGGGGCGGCTCCACTGTCATTGCACCTCTGCACTGCTTTAAAATAATCTTCTCCAAACAACATTCAAACAAGCATAGAGAAAGATGCCGTCACAGCAGCACGAAAATGATTTTAAAATGCAGATTTGGCCTCAGTTGCTAGGACAAAACAGGCAGCAAATGACTTTAATGCAAAATCAAAAAGTAAAGGTAAAGGTTCCCTTGCTCGAAAGCCAGTCGAATCCGACTGAGCAGTGCTCATCTCCGTTTCAAAGCCGAAGAGCCAGTGCTGTCCGAAGACGTTTCCGTGGTCATGTGGCAGGCATGACTAAACACCCAGGTGCATGGAACGCTGTTACCTTTCCACCGAAGTGGTACCTATTTATCTACTTGCAATTTCTTGCTTTCGAACTGCTAGGTTGGTAGGAGCTGGAACTCTGTCTTGTGGCACCCGGGTCTCGAACTGCTGAACTACTGACCTTCCACAGCCTGCAGTTCAGCGTCTTAACCACTTGAGCCACCGCAGTTTTCTCAGAGAGTTAGAGCCAGGAGAGGATGTTGCTTCATTTTTTGCTCTTTCTGAAGCAACGACCAGGGATGTCAGAGCTTGTAAGCTGCTCTGAGACTCCGAGGGAAAGGCGGGATATAAATCAAATCTTCTTCTTCTTCCTCTTCTTCTTCCTCTTCTTCTTCTTCCTCTTCTTCCTCTTCCTCTTCCTCCTCTTCCTCTTCATCTTCTTCCTCTTCCTCTTCCTCTTCCTCAGTTAACTCCACAACAAGCAAGAGACTACCCATACTTTAAAAATTTGGCTCTACAACAGTTTGGACATTCTACTGGACAACTCAGATGTCATTTTCGCTTGTCTGCACCCAGGCCCTATGATTCCTATTGTTCCTTTGTCAGTACAGTGCAAAAACTGTGTTCCAAATGGGCAGAAGGTGCACAGGTGCACACTTTCCAGGATTTACTGGAGTTGATTGCTAAAGAGCAGATTTTTCAAGCCATTTCACAAGACTATGCTATGTTGGCTCGCTCTCAGTGGCCAAACACCATGAATCAGCTAGCAGAAGTTCTTAATGAAATCTCTGTAGCTGCTCAACACGTTTTTAAATGTACACAGTTTGTGAAGTTTACAGGGGAAGGTCACTGAACTCCCGTCTCAAGGCAGCACAAGGAGGAATATCAGTACGAGAAACCTGTTCTCAGTCCCGGACAGTGTTCTCAGACTTTGGCTAAGATGCTTGTTAGAGCCAGAGGGGTGGCCCTCTTAATTCCACTCTCATAGTACTGACCTGTTTTTAATGTAAGCAACCAGGCCACGTGAGGTCCAAACGTCCCCAACTTGTGCCAAAGAGTGAGATAAACCGACCCAAGGTACAAGTGTTTTCAAGTCACCCACAGAGACAAGTAAGCCACCAGATCCATCCACCAGAAGAAGACTGGGATGATGAAACCTTGGATTCTGAGTTGGCTGCTTCAACAGAGGACATTCTTCAACCATGGATGGTATGTAGGTACACTGGCCTGCGAATGAGGTTCAGGTGAGAAAGGAACAGAGCCAACGCCAGGAGACTGAACAGCAGACAGGGGGTCAGATTCTCATGTGGGAGGGCTTCTTCTAGCATCCTGGCTCCACTGGTGGACCTCCTGATGGCACCTGGTATTTTTGGCCACTGTGTGACAGAGTGTTGGACTGGATGGGCCATGGGCCTGATCCAACATTGGCTTCTCTTATGTACTCATGTTCTCATGAGCAGAATTCAACTGGCTGCCCTGCCTAAGAGACACCTTCCCCACTATATCAGCCAAGACCAAGCAGACTGGTGCGTCGAGAAAAGGATCATGTGTGTGAAACTTCAGGATCAGATGGTATTCCTTGCAATGAAGGACAGTGGAGCTGATCTTTCTAGTCTTTCTGAAGAAATATTTGATATGTTGGGATTGCAAGCTGATGGCAAGGTTGAGATTCAATCTTAAAATACACAGCCCCGAGAACAACCAGTGACATTTGCTAAAGTTGCCATGGGGGCCCGGTCAGAAACTGTGCCACTTTTAACCCACCAAGGAAGTATTTCTGCATTTCCTTCAGGGATGGATATCCAGTATAAGATGGCAAAATGCAAAGTCCAGCAGCGACAAGTGCCAACTAGAAGTCAGGTGAAAACTGTGGAGGTGCTTCCAAACGACAACTCTTCTGACTCTTTCCCTCAAGACAGCCAGAAAGAGGGGGAGGCATGAAAGAGGGGGGGAGATGAGCCTCTTTGTCAGGTCCCACAGTCAAACAATCGAGTACACACTTGTAGCAAGGTTATACTTTATTGCCAGTACTATGGATGCAGTAACATGGTCACTGTTAGGAATAACTACCTTCAAGCAAGCATATAGGGCATTCATATGCACTCCCCCCACCCTTGGGCCAATCGACCTGACTCCTGCGCGTGGGAATGGGGCCCAGGGCAGTTAGAGCCGAAGCTGGGAATCGAAACTAGTCTCACGGAGAATGAATGGGAAGACACTACACAGGAAGTCTAAAAGGTCAGTAATAACTAGGCAGTTGGTACACAGGCCAAGTAAGCGATCCCTGGCCCATAAACATCATGGCAGCATAGAAGAGAGAAGAGATTGGATTTATATCCCGCCCTTCACTTGGAGTCTCAGAGCGGCTTACAAACTCCTTACCCTTCCCCTCCCCACAACAGACACCCTGTGAGGTGGGTGGGGCTGAGAGAACTCTGACACAAACTGCTCTTTTTCAAGGACAGCTGTGCCAGAGCTTGTGACTGACCCAAGGTCACATCAGCAGGTGCAAGTGGAGGAGTAGGGGAATCAAACCCGGTTCTCCCAGATTAGAGTCCGCACACTTAATGACTACACCAAACTGGCTCTACACCATAGCTGACACTCTTGCATTTAGATCAACTTCTCTTTTGTTGAAACACAGAGTGGGCTGCCCTTGCAATTCCATTCTGCCAATTTTAAGGATGTCAGACCCTTGGCCAAGTTCCTCTCAGCAACACTCTCTTTGGCAGTAATTTGTTTATTGAGATCTAAGCAAGATCCAGGTCATAACAGCAGTGTGTCAGAACTGAGAATTCTGGTGGGTACACTTACAGATATAGGTAATTCAAATGAAACCCCTCCTGATAGCCATGCACATGTCACATCCATCCCGCCTAGCCACTGTGTTCTCTACCCCACCTCACCTGGGAAATATATGATCCCGTTATCTAGAGCGAGCTGGCACAAAAAGACTTCAGGGACATTCCTCTGGGAGAGGGAGGTTTCCTCAGGAAAGTTACAACTTCTAAGATAGCACAGTTCACACACTCCACATTCACTCCACCCCTTAGGAATTCCCTCCCCTCTACATTCATGGCAAACTAAGCAGAGTGAGGCTTGACAAAGGAGGTTTGACAAAGGAGCAAGTCAATTTGTCCCACTGTTAGAATGTAGAGAGATGGCATAAGAAGTTAATCCTTCTTTGGGAAAGCCTGGGGACAGTAAGATTTATTGGGACAATGATTAGTTTTACTGGGAATATGTTCCTAAAGGAAAGAGCTCTGCTTTACCAATCGAAGGCAGATGATTGTCCTCAAGGCATTTAGAAGGGAAGTTATGAAAACAGTTCATGATGTGCCTCTCTCTGGACATTTAGGATTTAAAAGGACTCTTATTAAGATCAGTTCATCTTTCTACTGGTCAGGAATTTCTAAGGATGTGAAAGAATATGTCACCAGTTGCACTATTTGTCAGAAAGTTGGATATCTTACTGACCACGCTAAGGTGCCACTAGAAAAGGTTCCCATTATTCAAGTACTGTTTTCTGAGATTCAGATTGACATTCAAGGGCCTTTTCTACCTACTAAGTCTGGGAAGAAATTTGTTTTGGTGATCATTGATTGTGCTTTGTATTTTCCAGTTGCTATTCCTTTAAGAAGTGTCACATCAACAAATATTGCTAGAGCATTGTTGGAATATTTTGTGGAACACATTTCAGCCAGTCCACCTGGCAAGGCGGGATATAAATGGAAAATAATAATAAATTAATAATAAATAATAATAAATAAATAATGAGTAAACTAATGCAAAACTTTATGAAATAGCAGGGGTCACTCAACAACTAAGTGTGGCTTACCATCCTCAGTCTCATGGCCAGAAGTGTGTGTGTGTGGGGGGGGGGGGACTTTGACCAGAATGCTAAAGGCTTTTGTGAAGAGCATCCTAGAAATCAGGATGAAGCCTTGCCGCTCTGAGGCTGCGGTCAGACATGCCTTTAGATCCGACATAGCTGCGAATGCCTGATGGATCTAAACGGCATGATCAGACAGCAACATCTGGGACACGTCCCGCAGTCGTCAGTACCCCTACTGTCCTGCCACAGAAACGGAGTTAAAAGACAGTGGGAAAAGTCTGGTCCTAACACTTGCCGATGAGCCGCGGACAGATTTTCCCTAGTCTGATCACTCAAGCCCACTCTCAAGCCGTCAGGTTGGTCTTCTCATTTCAGCCCAACTTGGTGCCATTTTCCCCTCTCGCATAGCAGTATGCGCATAACCGCATACTCCCTGGGGAACCCTCATTGTGGAGGTGTGATTCCTCATTTACGCACATGGGAAACAAAAGAAAAAACCCCACTCACCCAAGGTGGCATCTGATCACACAGTGACAGGCTGAGCCCACAGCACAAAGGGATGTGTGATCACATGACTGTGAGTCAAATTCCACCAGAGGACATAGGGGTGCTTCCCCTCTGCAACAAATGGCACGTCTGACCGCAGCCTTAGTGAGTGCTTATCAGGAGCCTGTGTACCCATCATTTGGAGGAGTGCCCCCTAATGAACTTGTATTTGGCAGAAAGCTACCTGGTCTTCTGCAGCTTTTAAAACCAGGTTGGGAGGGGGTGTGTGCACCTGACACCCCTCAGTTGGTAACACGATACTTTGCCAACCTGCATAACTGAGTGAGAGCCAGTTTGGTGTAGTGGTTAAGTGCGCGGACTCTAATCTGGGAGAACTGGGTTTGATTCCCCACTCCTCCACTTGCACCTGGCTGGATGACCTTGGGCAAGCCATAACTCTGGCACAGCTGTTCTTGAAAAAGAGCAGTTTCTGTCAAGAGTTCTCTCAGCCCCACCTTGTCAGTATTCCATGTTAATATTAAGTCATGCTGTAGATCATAGGCATCTAACTGACAGGAGCTGACAGCTCTAAGTGTTACAGGAGCTGGCTCAAACTAGTTCCAGCTGGTTCTTGCTAGAGCTAATTAGCAATGAGTCACAGTGACTCAGCATTGGCTGTGATTGGCCAGTGGTTGTATATATTCAGTGAGGAACTGTAGTATTAATTCCTTATTGGAATGCGAGTGTCAGCGGAGCATTACGTCGCTCAGTGTAAAGATTTGGTGAGAGGCTTGTATAATAAACTGTATATTATTTGTACATAAGCCTGAAAGACTTCAGTCTTTATTGGATCTCCTTGCACCCATGTTTGGTCTGCTGTGGTCTTACACCACGTAATACTGACACACCTACCTCACAGGGTGTCTGCTGTGGGGAGGGGAAGGGAAATGAGTTTGTAAGCCGCTCTGAGACACCTTTGGGTAGTGAAGGGTGGGGTATAAATCCAATCTCCTCCTCCTCCTCCTCCTCCTCCTCCTCCTCCTCCTCCTCTTCTTCCTCTTCTTCCTCTTCTTCCTCTTCTTCCTCTTCCTCCTCTTCCTCCTCTTCTTCCTCTTCTTCCTCTTCTTCCTCTTCTTCCTCTTCCTTATCTTCTTCCTCTTCCTCTTCCTCTTCCTCTTCTTCCTCTTCCTCTTCCTCTTCGGACCAATTGGGTTTGTTCCCGCCGAAAGTCATAGTCTTCCCTGATTGGTCCATTGTACAACAGCAGCCAATCAGGCTGTTGATTTCAGGATACTGAGAGTCTATGGAGCTTGTGACTGAAGCTCAGGCTTATTCTACATTTTAGGCTATCCACATAACACAATACATAACAGTTTAAAGAAATTTATTGTCAGAGAAGCACAACAAATGTCTATTGAAGTATGGCCTGAGGAAGATTTTGATGTTCCTGAATTATTAACAGATGCTAATGTAACCCCCCTAGCTGGGAACGAAATGATCCAGGAAGGGGTGGAGGCTTTAGATGCAGAAGGGAAAGCTGACCTTGTGGAAAGCTGAAGAGGGAAGCCAGACAGCCTTGCTGGGGAGCTTGAACCTTAATCATGGGCTTTTAACACCTTGTTTGAAGTAACTATGATTTATGGATGGACACTGGTAAGGGAGGGAGACTTTTGCTCTAAATTGTAAATTTTAGAATTATTGTTTCAGGGCTGTGTGATCTGGTGGGGATTTCAACTGGGACCCTCATTTTGGAAGCTGGTGCACAGAGTGTTCTGCTGGAGACTTCTTGACCCACCGACAAGAGGAAAAGGATGGGCTTTGGGGTTGGCAGGCTGTGAAAAAGGGAGAAGTTAGTGGTTGGACTTCAAAAGACCTGTGTTTTGTTCTGTTGTGTTACTAAGTGCCATGTTTTTGTCCCCTTGTAAGCCACCCTGAACCCGCTTTGCGGGGAGGGCGGGGTAAAAATCCCAATAAATAAATAAAATAAATAAAACGATGTTAATCGAAATTTTTTAAAAAATGTTTTATTCTGTCTGAATGATTGCAAGATTGATTCCAAGTTTTGCCCCACAGAACCCACAAGCTGAGGTTACACTGAGCAACCAGATGGATTATCTCAGTTTCCTATTAATGAGAACTTGACTGAGCACCACTATGGGCAGTTAATGGATATCCTGCAAGATTTTGCCCCAGTGTTTATCAGCAGGCCTGGAAAAACTAATTTAGTAGTTAATGGCATCGATACAGGGGGTGCTCAGCCCATTAAATGCAATTTGTATCCAATCAGAGGCCCAATGTGTGAAATAGTGAGACAAGAGATTAACATAATGTTGAAAATGGAAGTTATTGAGCCTTGTACATTTGAATGGAGCAATAATCTTGTAGCTGTCACTAAAAAGAAACTGTGTGAGGATGATCCCCCACAGTACCATTTGTGTGTGGACTATAGCAAGCTGAATAAGCTTTGTAAGACCAACCGATATCCTTTACCTAATGTGGAGGAAGTACTGGAAAAATTGGTGCATGCTAAATATATTACTACCTTTGATCTTACAAGTGGATATTGGCAGGTACCATTAACTGAATGAGCTAAAGAGAAAGCATCTTTTATATGCTTTATGGGACAGTTTCATTTTAATATACTTCCAATTGGCATTAATTCAGCCAGCAAGGTATTCCAAAGATTAATGGATCACATGCTCCAAGGTGTGGATTGTGCTGTGGCCTATCAAGATTATATAGCTGTGATTAGTTCCAGGTGTCAAGAACATCTGTAGTAGTTAAGTATTGTGTTCCGGAAGGCAGGTTTGATGATTAAGACATCTTAAGTGTCAAATTGCAAATTCTTCAGTTGTGCATCTGGGACATCAGACTGGGGGAGGGAAAATTTCACCTCATGTTGCCAAGATTGATGCAATTATTAATTGGCCTACTGCAGTGTCAAAGAAGCAGGTTCTTAGTTTTATGGGGTTTTGTGGATTTCATAGAAAATTTATTTCAAACTATAATAATGTGGCAGCACCTCTTACTGACTTGTGTGGGGAAAAAATGTACCCGATAAAATACAGTGGACAGTTGAGGGTCAAAAGGCCTTTGAGATTCTTAAAGAAAAGCTTGCTCAGGCCCCAGTTCTTAAACTACCAGATTACACTCAGCCCTTTGTGGAATGCACAGATGCTAGTCATACTGGTCTGAGGGCTGTTTTGTTGCAGAAGGATAAAAAAACAACTGTCTCCATCCTGTAGTTTATCGTAAATTACTCCCTAGAGAAAGAAAGCATAATATTATCCAACAGGAGGTTTTGGCTTTTGTATGGGAACTGAACAAACTTAAGGCCTATTTGAGAGATACAAATTTCTACTTTGAAACAGACCATAGCCCGCTCACCTTCATTCATAGAATGAAAAATACCAACTCTAGAATATTGTGATGGGCTCTGTCCTTACAAGATTTGTCATTTGGTGTTGTTTATATTAGAGGAATGGATAATGCTTTGGCAGATTCCCTTTCCAGGTGTTATAATGATTCTGAGTAAAGTTGTGTATGGCTCCGGTCACACGTGCCAGATAATGTGGGGGGTGGGGGTGGAGGCGAGGCTATTAGCACCATTGCAATTTGACCCACCCCTATGCGCTATCAGACACGATGGCAGTGAACCGGTGTTGTTTTCGTCGGTGCGTGTTTCCGGCGCGCTTCAACAAGGAAGCAGGGATGCTAGAGGAGTGCGCTGGAACGATCACGCGGAGAATGTCCGTCTGCGGCCCGTTGCAAACCATTTGATAGTGGACTTTCCCAGGTACTTTTTATCTCCGCATCTTTGGCCAGACAATACGGGTTGGCGATGGGTGCATGACACTTACCAGATGTTTCCCTGTGATCGCACCCTTATAATCCTCCCGGCATTGTGGCTCTCCCGTGGCAAATTCTGCATGTGAATGGGACCTATGTTGATTAAGGCGTATTTTGAGGGGTGTTTTTTGCAAATGTTTTATGTAATCTCATCTTTATATGAGTAGGGCTGATATAATCTATTTATTTCTATGTGTGTTTTAGAAGTTGCTACGCAAGTAAGCTGTGTGTGTGTGACACTGATAACTTAAGTTCCAGGTTTTAATAAGATGGTTGAACTTTGGTTCAGAATTCCAAGTGTTGTTTGGATTCTGGCTTACTTAGAAATGTTCCCTTTGCTGATTACTAACACCTGCAGAACAGTTTTCATTTCCCAGAGATTCGACCTTGGGAGAAAGTTTTGTCTTCCCTTGTTCCCCCCCCCTTTATTGCTGAAATGCAAATTAATTGTTTGATTCTGATTGGCAGTTGAGTTGCCAAGTAAGGCATCGTCTGCTAGAAAAGACAGCTTTTCAATGCACATAGATTTGTATTTGAGTGATTTATGCTGCTTCTGCTGTTGTTCAGTCGCACAGTCGAGTCTGACTCTTGGACCACATCATGTCAGGCCCTTCTGTCTTCCACTATCCTCCAAAGTTTGCTCCATTTCATGTTCATTGCGTCGATAACACTGTCTAACCATCTCATCCTTTGCTGTCCCCTTCTTCTTTGACCTTCAATCTTTCCCAGCATCAGGGTCTTCTCCAGTGAGTGCTCCCTTCTCATTTGGTGGCCAAAGTATTTGAGCTTCAGTTTCTATATCTGGCCTTCCAGGGAACAGTCTGGGTCAGTGTTCCCTCTAAGATGAGTTAGTATGAGGTAGCTCACAGCTTTTTTAGCCCCCAGCTCACAAATTATCATTTTAGCTCAGGAAGAATAGCTCCAGAACAAACTTATGGTAGCCAAATTGCTCTCTCACAACTTTAATGCCAGTAGTTCACAAAGTAGAATTTTTGCTCGCAAGACTCCACAGCTAAGAGGGAGCATTGGTCTGGGTTGATTTCTTTTAGGATTGACTGATTTGATCTCCTTGCAAACCAAGGGGCTCTCAAGAGTCTTCTCCAGCACCATAATTCAAAAGCATTTATTCTTTGGCGCTCGGCCTTCCTTATGATCCAACTCTCGTAGCCATATTTATGCTGTGCTAACAAACGAATAAGCTTGATTTGTATTTAAGCTGAGTCTCGAGGCATTGACTTGAACGTAGGCACACCTCAGAAGGAACCCGGTGGGTGGGAAGCTGAGGCTTTCATCCTTGTAAAGTAAAAAGGGGAGTACATCCTACCTCATTGATTGTTGGAGTGGCTGTCCTCAGTGCTCAGAATAGGAAGCTTTGGGCCACTGGTCCTTATACCCAGCATCACAATATTTCTCCCCTTGAATCAGCTCCCTTATTTCTCTCTCCATCTTGAGACATATCTCCTTGTTTTGATGGGGGGGGGGAGAATACACCCCCAACATTTAAGTAATCTTACAGCCTGGTATGTATAGCTACAGTGAATACATGGGACAATATATTCCTTTTTTGTTTTCTAGCATACTTTACACTGTGCAAGAGAGTGAAGTATGCTCGAACACTGTCCCAAAATATCCATCCCTGTCCTGTCTACAGAGTTTATAGCCAAGTATAAGAGTGACCCATTAATGTTCTGTGTACCACCAAGTTTCTGAAATGCCTGATATATTGAAACAGTTACCTAGTGCCAAGTGCCCTAGCTCCCCAGTCCTCCTGACTCTGAGGCATCTAGCCTTGGCAAATACATAACTCTCTAAGGATCCCTGCCTCAGATTTTCTAACACAGCTCTCCTTTATCATCCTACTCTCATTCTCAGATTTTGGTCCATGGTCACCAATGTTTCCTCAAGCATTTACTGAGGTGTCCTGCACTGCCAGCTCCACAGCTCTTATTGGGGCTGTAGCCAGGATTTATTTATTTTTTACCTCAGGGGCATTTAAATAAGTCGAGGGGCACCCCTGCACACACACCCAGGCTGTGTCAGGAGTGATGAGAGAGTAAAAGTTATTTAAAAGTGATGAAAGAGAGAGAAAGGTAAGAGAGGAGAGTGCCAGCAGGTGGGGCAGGGTGACATCTCAGCTCAGCGTGGCTGCGGTGTGCACAAAAAATAAAATAAAATAAACTGGATGGATGGGAAATTGGGAGGTCTGGCAGGTAAGTGCTCTTATTTATTTATTTATTTATTCATTCATTCAATGTATACTTATTTATTTATATATTATTAATTCAGTTTATATTTATTCATTCAATTTATACCCCGCCCTCCCTGCGAATTCCCTATTTCACTGTGATCATCCCAGTGTGTGGTCTCTATTTGATGGACGGCAGAGGGACCTGACTTGCCACACACTAACACTGGTTAATGCAGAGGCAGGTCATCTAGAGGGGGGAAAGAGGAAATATGAGGCACTACATGACATGGTTGCCACTTCTGTGCAGCAATATGAGCAGGTGGAAGACAGACTTAATTACTTAAGGAGATTGGCTAATTTGCAATGGAGAATTATATCTGAGTTATTATTGTTATTAAATTATTGTTGTGGTTATTACTGTTATTATTAAATATTGTTGTTAAATAATTGTTGCTTTTACTATTAGGGTTAAATAGTCTTTTGTCATGGTCACTGGGTGTACCACACTGTATTCGTTAAAATACAAGTAAAAGGAAATCGAGCTAGGAAATCAACTTATTTTAATGTTATCATAATTTTGTTATCTTATGGTTTTAATTATTAATAACAAATTAAGTAAATAATATTAATTATTTGAAGAATTTAAAGCTATATAGTTGTTTAAACACTGTGTATACCAGACAGTCTATACATAATTTAATTCAACATCTTTCTGTCTTTACTTTAGAAATTACTTCATACCAACATTACAAAGGCTGACAAGTGGTAAATTAATAAATTTATAGTATTTAATTTTATTTAAAAATATTTCTATATAGAGTTTCATTTCTGTTTTTGTTTTTCCTTCTTAATAAGGTTCGTTGGTAACACAATTGTCACTTTTATTTCCTGCATATTCCCTTCCAAGCCTTTACACTCAACAGAATTAAAGCCGTATTCATACAGGCCACATTTGTGTAGTAATGGAGTAATTTACTAATAACATAGCAAAATTCTTATTTATTTATACTTGATAAAATCACAACACATATTGTTGCATGTGAATATGACCTGTTTTAATCCTAAAACAACAATATAAAGCATAGGTAATGCCTGTTTATTCTCATAAATTGAGATGAATGATTATCCACAATTATAAATATCTATGGCACTATACATGGTATTTTCCCATGTGGACTTCTTTCCATGTGGGCCTTTTTTTGTGTGGGCTTTTATATGTATGTGGTTTTTTCCATGTGGACTTCATTCCATGTGGGCAGTTTTCTGTGTGGGCATTTTTCCATGTGGGCTTTTTTTCTTGTGAGCCTTTATTACCGTGGGCTTTTTCCTGTGGGCTTTTTTCATGGAACCAAACAAATAACCAGTGCCTATAGAGAGAGAGTTAGAAAAGCTAAAGCCCAGTATGAGCTTAGGCTAGTGAGAGATGCTAAAAACGACGAAAATGGTCCTTTTCTTATGTTCAAAGCAGGGGTCGTTTCCTAGGAAAAGAGCTAGGGGAACTCATTAGCATAACTCATTAGCATATACCACACCCCCTGACATGACCGGAAGTGGGCCATAAGGTCACACCCCCTGACATCACCGGAAGTGTGTCATAAGGCCACACCCACCACTCAGTTAGTCTTAGTCTTAAAGGTTAGTCTTAAAGGTGCTATTTGTTAGTCTTAAAGGTGCTATTTGAACTCTTGGACTATTTTGCAGCAAGAGACTAACACAGCAATGAAGAGAGAAAGTTTTGACTTTGCTGCCCAAGAGGAAAGGGGAGGTGCAAATATTTTAATTAATAAATAATATAGCAGCTTTGCACCCACCTTCAGTTAAGATCATGGGAGCAGGCTGCAGGCTCCCTTGGACCTCTCGTTGCATTTGGGAATCCATCCCTCCCTCCCTTTTCCCAGCTTTGGGGTAATGCAAACACTGTCTTAAAACATCCCGACAGTCTCTGTGTTAGCCTGTCTGCAGCAGTAGCAAAGAGGAAGAGTCCAGGAGCACCTTAAGGGCTACCAAAATCTGTAGCCGGGGAGGGGCTTTCCTGCCTCGCCGCTGGCTTCTTCAGATACAGCTCGAATGTGAGCCCATCTCTGTCCAAGAAATAAGGACAGATGGACTCACGTTCTCGCTGCATCTGAAGAAGTCAGCGGCGACCACCTCTGCTCTTAAACGTTCCCGCAGATTGCGGAGCTCTGATTAAAAGGGTGGTGGTGGCAGCATCTCAGCCAAATAAACAGCGAGCAAAACAGAAAGGCTGGGTGGTGTCGGTGCAGGCGAAGCACCCGTTTATGCGTTTGGGGCCTGGAGGCTCCCAAGCCCTCTCCGGGTTCAGCGACTCCGGGGAAGCGCCAGCAGCTGCTGCCGCCGGGCTCCTGCTCAACTCTGCCTTGACAGGACGTGCACGTGTGTGCTTGGCTCATGTCGCAAGCCGTGTCTGCCTGCAGACCCCTGTGGGAAATGGGGGGGACCCTCCCTTCGGAGAAGAGCTCGGCTAGCACCGGAGCTGCCACCCTCCCTCCTGCTGACTGCAAATGGTGGGGGAGAGGGGGCCAGAGGGGGGAGGCTGTCGGTGGCAACGGCCGAGGCACTGCTGGTTGGCTCTGCGAGCGTTGCACGTCTTGGATTCCCTAGCGGGGCCCCGCTGCTCCTCCTGCCCGCCTGCTCGCTCCGGCACAAATCGGAGCCGCCACCGCCTCCTCCCCCTCCCACGCCTGTGGCGGGCCTGCGTTTTATTTACGGAAATGGCGGGGCCGGGCCTGCACGCGTCATCGCGTCATCGTGTGCCCCGCACCTCACCTGGGGGAACGGCGATCCCCTGCGATACCCCTGAATTGACCTCTGGTTCAAAGTAAGAAAAAGAGCAAAGATATGGTAGGCCCATTGCAGGGACTGGAAAGTGAAAGTGAAATTGTAACAGATGATGAAGAGAGGGCAGAATTCCCACTTTTCCTCAGTCTTCTCTTGTGAGGGAAATGGTGCTCAAAACAGATGGCAAAAACAGAACACATGATGAGGGAAGGGAGTTGCAACCTAGGATCAGCATAGGGGTAGTACATAAACACCTAGTTTCGTTAAATGAAACCAGTTCCTTGGGGCCAGAAGACTTACATCCAAGGGTACTGAAAGAACTCATGGATGTAATTTCTGAACCTCTGTCCATTATTTTTGAGAATTCTTAGAGAACAGGTGAGGTGCCAGAAGATTTGAGGTGGGCAAATGTTGTCCCCATTTTCAAGAAGGGGGAAAAGGAGGATTCCGGTAACTACCGACCCATCAGCTTGATGTCTATACCTGGGAAAGTTTTAGAACAAATCATCAAACAGACAGTCCTTGAGCATTTAGAAAGTATGGCTGTGATTACTAAGAGCCAGCATGGGTTTTTCAAGAACAGGTCATGTCAGACGAACCTTATCTCTCTCTCTTTTAGAAACTTACTACCTTGCTGGAGCAGGAGAATGCTGTAGACATAGTTTATCTTGATTTCATTAAGCCTTTTGATAAGGTTCCACATAATATTCTTGTTGGCAAATTGATAAAATGTGGCTTGGATCCTATGACTGTTAGGTGGATTTGTAACTGGTTGACAGATCACGCCCAAAGAGTGCTTGTGAATGGTTCCTCATATTCTTGGAGAGGAGTGACAAATGGAGTGCCTGAAGGATCTGTCCTGGGACCTGGGAATGCTTATTAAATTTGCAGATGATACTAAATTGGGAGGGGTAGCAAATACAGTAGAAGACAGAGTCAGGATACAGGATGATCTTGACAGGCTGGAAAACTGTGCTAAAACAAATAAAATAAATTTCAATGGGGGTAAATATAAAGTTCTGCCTTTAGGTAGGAAACATCAAATGCATGATTAAAGGATGGGACAGACTTGTCTTGGCAGTACTGTGTGCAAAAAGGATTTAGGGGTCTTAGTAGACCATACACTGAATATGAGTCAGCAGTGTGATGTGGTAGCTAAAAAGGCAAATGCCATTTTGGGCTGTATTAAAAGAAGTATAGTGTTCAGATCATGTGAAGTGATGGTAAAACTTTAGTCTGCTCTTGTTAGACCTTATCTTGAGTATTGCGTTCAGTTTTGGGCACCACAATTTAAGAAGGATATATACAAGCTGGGATGTTTCCAGAAGAGGGCAATGAAGATGGTGAGGGGTCTGGAGACCAATACCTATGAGGAAAGGGTGAAGGAGCGGGATATGTTTAGCCTGGAGAGGAGATAACTGAGAGGTGATATGGTAACCATCTTCAAGTGCTTGATGGGCTTTCATATAGAGGATGGTGTGGAGTTGTTTTCTGTTGCCCCAGAAGGTCGGACCAGAACCAACTGGTTGAAATGAAATCAGAAGAGTTTTCAGCTAAACATTAGGAAGAACCTCCTGACAGTTTGAGCGGTTCCTCAGTGGATCAGGCTTCCTCAGGACGTGGTGGGCTCTCCTTCTTTGGAGGTTTTCAAACAGAGGCTAGAGGGCCATCTGTCAGTAATGCTGATTCTGTGAAATTAGGCAGATCACAAGAAGGGAGGACAGGAAGGGTTCCATCAGTGCTTAGTTCTTGTGGCCCTTTCTTACCCACCCAGGGAAATGCTGATCGCCACTTTGGAGTCAGGAAGCAATTTTTCTCCAGGCCAGTTTGGCTGGAGATCCTGGAGGGGTTTTGTCAACTTCTGGGCATGGAACAGCGGTCACTGGTGACATGGGGGGAGGTATTTGTGAATTTCCTGCATTGTACAGGGGGTTGGACTAGATGACCCTGAAGGTCCCTTCCAATGCTATGATTCTATGGTTCTAAGTATCTTTTTAAACATACCAATTTACTAAGTACATAAATATCATATAATAGAAACAACACCTCTGTGTCCATTTAACAAAATCATTTATACACTGCTAATCTACTTTTTGTGGAGCTGTGGTGGCTCAAGTGGTTAAGACGCTGAGCTGCAGGCTGTGGAAGGTCAATAGTTCAGCAGTTCAAGACCCGAGTGTGCCGCATGACGGAGTGAGCTCCTGTCTTTAGTTCCAGCTCCTGCCAACCTAGCAGTTCGAAAGCAAGAAACTGCAAGTAGATAAATAGGTACCACTTCGGTGGGAAGGTAATAGTGTTCCGTGCACCTCGGTGTTTAGTCATGCCGGCCACATGACCACAGAAACGTCTTCGGACAGCACTGGCTCTTCGGCTTTGAAACGGAGATGAGCACCGCAACCCTAGAGTCGGATTCGACTGGCTTTCGAGCAAGGGAACCTTTACCTTTACCTTTAATCTACTGTTTAATAAATCCTTTTGAAGCTCTAAATTCTTACCAATATATAGAAAAGCAACATTTCTAGGAAGATAAGATTGTTAAGGCTTTTCACCAGGCATGGGAGAGTGAAGATGTCTTTGATTCTGGAAAGACTGCAAGGCAAATGCCAGCGATTAAAGGGATAAGAGAACGAAGGCTTTTAAAAATTTGACTACTACTAAGCAAACTCCGGAGCACGACGGAAGACAGGAGAGCCTGGTGTGATGTGGTCCATGGGGTCACGAAGAGTCGGACGCGACTGTGCAACTGAACAACAACAACTAACAACTTTGAGGAAGTTCTATGAAATGGGCTCTCCAGCTACCCCCCCCCCAAAAGACTGATGACTGCCTCTATATGGAGAAGTGTTGCCCTGCAAGGCGCTGGAAGTGCTCCTATGGACTCCTAGTTCATAAATGGTAAAAACTGGACCTTGCTAGTTGTGTGCAAAAGGGGACTGAACTGTAAGGTGACTCCAAGTGATGCCAATACAGACACATACCCAGAAGAAGGAAGCCTTTTCTTTGAGATGATGTGCCTATGGTTCCTGCCTGTCACCTACCCTCTTACCTGCAGTAAGATGGACCAGTTCCCCAGCCATGTGTAAAGCCAGACCACTTCCATGCCAGGACAGAAGACCAAGGAAAGGGGACTTAAAACTCCATGAAGAGTTCTTTTCTTGGCACGCAGACAATATCCTCTTCCCCCACCTAATATCTCACCTAGCCAAAACCACAGCCATAAACCAATCTGGGAACAATGGCTCTCACGTAGGAGTCATAATCCCTGCAGGCGCCACTGCCTAGACCTGTTTGCACTAAATATATCAATATTGTTCATCCCCTTAGACCAATCAGCATGTTTTTGAGGATGGACTGACATGAGGTGTGCCAAAGGGGGTGGCCAAGTCTAGCCCACCCCTCAAGCCCCCTCATAAAAGGGGGCACACACACACAAGAGGTAGAGCTCTCGCTCTCTCTCACTCCCCCTCTCTCCTGACCTATAACCAATGCTCCCCCTAAGCTGTGGAGTCTTGTGAGCAAAAATTCTACTTTCTACTGGCATTAAAGTTGTGAGCGAGCGAGTCGGCTGCTGCATAAATTAGTTGTCTCTGGAGCCATCCTTCCTGAGCTAAGACAGAAATGTGTGAGCTGGAGGCTAAAAAAATGTGAGCTAGCTCACACTAACTCAGCTTAGAGGGAACACTACCTATAATCCACCCTACGACTCTTGGTTTTGTGGTGCCAAGAGTCTCTACGTGTCTCTGCTGGCTCAGGACACAATTCCCTTACCCATAGTCTCCATCTTTTTTCCTAAGGATTGCTTCATTCCGCCCAGGACAGGTAATGTATTGCCCCTCAACAATCATCCTGCTAATGCTAATGTGCTATATTCCTCTCTAATTTTCCTAGACTTGTGTCATTGTGAGTGTGCTTGTGTTATTGTATACTTGTGATACAATCTTCAGTAAAGGGGCTGCCTTTGTCATGGATCCGGAAGCTGCAGTAGTGCAGAATGCCGCGGCCAGGCTGTTGATGGGTCTCCCTAGAGGGGAGCACATCCAGCCTGTGCTGAGGACATTGCACTGGCTGCCAATATTATACTGAATCTGCTTCAAAGTGCTGGTTCTTACTTTTAAAGCCCTACATGGCCGGGGTCCAACATACCTATGGGACCGCCTTTTCCCGTATATACCCCAGAGAGCACTACAGTCTGGGTCTCAACATTGGTTGACCCTCCCTGGCCTGAGGGAGGCAGGCTGGCTGCTACTAGGGCCGGGGCCTTCTCGGTGGTGGCCCCTACTTGGTGGAATGAGCTCCTGGAGGAGATCAGGGCCTTGCACGACCTTTCACAGTTCTGCAGGGCCTGCAAGATGGAGCTCTTCTGCCAGGCATATAACTAGGGGCCGCCGCCATCTTAGTGCACAGCCCGTAATGTTGACATCAGCAACTGCCTCAAGAATGAGCAATATAACATTCAAACACCTATGTGGAATAACATCGAAGCACTTTATTTGAATACATCTCATTGGTTTATCTTATCTGCCGCCAGTACTTTGTAACATTTGTAATGCATCATTTTAATTGCCGTGTTTTAATTATGTACTATTTATGCTTTTATCTTGTATTGTTGTATTGTTGTGGAAGCCGCCCTGAGCCTGCTTTGTGGGGACGGCGGGGTATAAATTTGATTATAAATAAATAAATAAACAGAATCATTTTATATCAGAGTCAGTCTCAGAGTCTATTTCTGATGCGTCTGGAAGAGGTGGGACCCCTGTATATATAGGTGCTTGCTCCCTAAACTGCCTATTGCCTTCAGTGAGATCATAAGTCCCCATATTAAGTAACAATCTAAGGCAATTTGGCTAACAGAAGAAACCTCTCAACATCATCTGAGAAAGATTTTCTTTTTAGGACTCATTTCTCAGAAAGCTTATAGGAATAAAAGTATTCATACAATGTCAAATTGTACAGCATTACAATATTTAATAATGATACTTCTTGGCTTTATTGTGCTGCTTATTAGTATTTATTAGTTTTCCTATATACTTGTAAGAATGTAAGAATGGTTAACCAATAGACTAGCACTGTATAAAGGATTTTGTTAATTGGACACAGAGGCATCGTTTCTATTATTTGATATATATGTATTTAGAAAACTGGTATATTAAAAAACAGATTTGTTTAAGAGTTAATTTGGTATTGTTCTATGGTTATTTTTTTCCATTTGGAACATCTCCATAGTTGTCCTTTTTTTGTACTGAGCCTCCTGATGGGGGCAGGGATCCCCTGCCCCCAGCCCAAGTGGCAGAGGAAGGTTAAAAAGGCAGTCGGGCAAATTGCATTACATCACTTCCAGAAAAACCCAGAAGTGAAGTCACATCTCTCTAGGAATCACTGGAAACTCTATGACTTCACCATAGAATACACAGTGATTCCTAGAGAGGCACAATGTAACCTCCAGGTATTCTCTGGAAGTGACATCATGCCATCACCAATGGTCACCCCTCCATGTCTCTGCCTCCCCCCCCCCCAGTCTCTTGCTGTTTGCAACCCTAATTTTGAGACTGCCTTTCAAATTACAATATGCAAAAACAAAGGAAGTTTAAAGAGGATTAAAGACCATGGAGGTTTAAATTCTAGAATGAGATGGGTGGGAAGTGACCTTCTGTGCAAATAGCTTCCCTCTGGCTGTGTCAGCTGAGATTCAACTCTCTTTTGGAGGGGAGACAAAAGTCCTGATGCTTTGAGTCAAACTCTGAGATGCAAGAGACCTACTCACTGCACCAGCTCTACAACTGCGGACAAGAAATAGTACAACTGACCTCGAAAAGGGGCTTGCAGTACAAAGCTGCTGAGGTACGTTTTGATTGTGTGGAAAGGGCCACAGCATTTGTCTTTGAAATCTTGTCAGTTAGAAGGATGAATTCTCACTGGAAGTAGTTTGCAGCAGAAGGAACATAAGAACATAAGAGACGTCAATGTTGGATCAGGCCAAAGGCCCATCCAGTCCATCACTCTGTATCACACAGTGGCCAGAAATACCAGTGCCATCAGGAGGTCCACCAGTGGGGCCAGGACATTAGAAGCCCTCCCACTGTTGACCCCCCAAGCACCAAGAAGACAGAGCATCACTTGCCCCAGAGCCCCTATCTATACCTTGTGGCTAATAGCCACTGATGGACCTCTGCTCCATATGCTTATCTAATTCCCTTTTGAAGCCGTCCACGCTTGTAGCCGCCACCACTTCCTGTGGCAGTGAATTCCATGTGTTAATCACTCTTTGGGTGAAGAAGTACTTCCTTTTATCCGCTTTCACCTGACTGCTCTGCAATTTCATGGCGTTCCCACGCGTTCTTGTATTGTGAGAGAGGGAGAAAAGTACCTCTTTCTCTACCTGCTCTTTCTCATGCACAATCTTATAAACCTCAATCATGTCACCCCTCAGTCGTCGTTTCTCCAAGCTAAAGAGCCCTAAGCGCTTTAACCTTTCCTCATAGGGAAAGTGTTCCAAGCAAGTACTTGCTTACCATGGGTTAAAGTTGTGCACCTAACACAGGACCATAACTTCAGTCTCAGGTAACCCTGACAGGGGCAAAGCTAGTGTATTGACTTAAAGTGGGAAGGATGGGATTTAGCTAAGTAGAGCAACTTGTAGGCTCAGGGAAGGCAAACGTAAACAAGATTAAAATTTGAATGTCGTTCAATTACCTTTAATACTAACTACTGAGTTAACTCTCTGATCTAAATCAGCATAAGGCCAATTAAGGCTCCTGTACCTTAACTGACGGCAAAAGGAACAGGGGAGAAGCTAGACAGAGATGAAAAAGTAGTGTTAACTTGCTAGTGCCAAGGAACCAAAAAGGCGGACCAACAAAATAAGTCCAAAATTAGTTGGAGATGCAAAATGACACAGAATGTTGGACTGGATAGGCCACTGGCCTGATCCACCATGGCTTCTCTTATTTGATTTATTTGATATACCCCGCCATCCCTGCCGAAGCAGGCTCAGGGCAACTAAATAGGTCGAGACATAATCCTAAGAAAGCTTACTTGGAAATGTTCAATCAAGACCAAGACGAGTTAGTTTTTATTGCTAGAATCCAGGGCTATTTTGGGGCAGGAACACACAGGAACGGAGTTCCGGCTGGCTTCAGAGTTGGCCACGCCCACTACAGCCAAAACCTCTGTGTGCGTGGCTACAGAGGGAAGGCCTGGAAAGCAAACCCCCCGACTCTGAGGCGGGTGGGCCAGGGGGTCCTGGAAGGATGGGGGAGGCATTTAAATGCCTCCCCATGCCTTCCCCGGCCTATCCCCAGAAGCCAAGGGAAGGCAGTTTAAACTCAAGGGGGGGGGGCTTGCCCGGGCTCCCTGCAGCTGCAGGGCGCCTGAGCAAGCCAAGGAAAGGCATGGGGTGTGGCCTAATAGGCTAATAAGCTGTACTGTCAGGGGAGTGACCTAATATGCTAATGAGTTTTTGCTGCTGGGTGTGACCTCTTATGCTAATGAGTTCCTGCTGGGCTTTTTCTACAAAAAAAGCCCTGCTAGAATCTTATGTTTTTATGTTCCACCTTCCAATATCTTACTGTGCTAATACCCTTACACCATGTGTATATGGTAAAATTGGTACCTGAAGCAGGGCCTCCAAAGAGGACTGCACTGGACTGGAGCACCTCAACAGTGAAGAGGACCTTACTCCTTTACGTGGAATTTGCAAGGTCAAATGGCTTTCATGTTGACATCTGTCGTAATGGTTTCATCACATCTTCTTTCAAAGGACATGGTACGCCTCTTCCTGCAGAGTAATAAAAGCCATATATGATTCTCAGCTGGCCTTAATCAATAAGGGCATGACTCAAGCCCTCGTATTGTGGGGTGCAGCTCAGGTTGACTCCCAGAGATCAGGGTTTTGATAGGATAGCTAGGCATGCCTGCCAAGAACGCTAAGCATGTCCTCAAAACAAATAAGACGTATTGGCTCCCAAGGAAGGACCATCTGAATTGGTTCTCCACCCATGCCAAGGATGCCAGCCCCTTAAAATCTAACATTTCCCAAGTAATAACAAAGTTGTTATATAAAGTTTGAGTCCAGTGGCACCTTTAAGACCAACAAAGATTTATTCAAGAGATAAGCTTTCATTTGCATGCACACTTGTTTAGATATCTCCGAAGAAGTGTGCATGCACAAGGAAGCTTATACCTGGAGTAAAATTTCGTGGGTCTTAAAGGTGCCACTAGCCTCAAACTTTGTTCTTCTGCTTCAGAGCAACATGGCTACCCACCTGAAGGCTGTTATATGCCCACAGTTACCATCATACCATTCTTTATGAAGTCCAGAGCTATGGTACGATTTGTCCTTAGACTTTACAGAGCACATTATAAGGCGTCATTTGTGCTCTAGAGGTAAGTCCTTTTAATCTCCCTCCGTCTACTCTAAAATGAATAGTACGAGTTCACTGTATTATGGAGATAATCGTGCGCTTCCTGTTTGTCAAAAGACTTGGGTGTTGCGAAAAGGGAGATTAGAGAGCAAGTGTTGATGAACCTGGCATGATTTTCTTTCTTTCCTTAAAGAAAAGGTGATGATACTAAGGAAATCTATACTGCTATTTATTTATTTATTCGTCAACACAATGTTGTCACAATATTTTTCAGGATTTGAGACTTTAAATTTTGTTATTAATGTTTTCATATCTGTAGAAAGCCAAAGAGCAATTTTTCTTTGCAGAAGAAGAAGAAGAAGAAGAAGAAGAAGAAGAAGAAGAAGAAGAAGAAGAAGAGATTGGATGTATACCCCACCCTTCACTTGGAGTCTCAGAGCGGCTTACAAACTCCTTTCCCTTCCCCTCCCCACAACAGACACCCTGTGAGGTGGGTGGGGCTGAGAGAACTCTGGCACAAACTGCTCTTTCAGGAACAGCTGTGCCAGAGCTTGTGACTGACCCAAGGTCACATCAGCAGGTGCAAGTGGAGGAGTGGGGACTCAAACCCAGTTCTCCCAGATTAGAGTCCGCGCACTTAACCGCTACACCAAACTGGCTCTCCAGAAAATGTTGTTTACATATTAATGATTTGTAAGTATTTTTATCTTGATTCCATTTTCAACGAGTTTCCCCCCCTAAATCTTTCTTTTGACATTTACATTAGTGTGCGGTATATTTGAGAAAATACTGGCAGAAAATAGGGAAATGTCGAAACGACTCCTGATGAAGGTTAAAGAAGAAAGTACCAAAGAGAGATTACAGCCGGGTATGAACAAGACAGAAGTAGTGACTACTGGGGAATTACACAGCTTTAAGGTTAATAATTTTATTTATTTATTTATTATATTTATACCCCGCCCTCCCTGAACTGGTTCGAGATTTCCTGTTCCTTGGCTCCATCATCAGTTTCAGTTTAGTTTATTGTAATTAGCCATTGGCCGTTACAAGATTACAAATTGTGATCAAACGATCGGTTAATATCATAATATACAAAAGTACCAGAAATCAATTACAAAATATGACTAATTTAATACAGTGGCCTGAGTAATGCCCCTTCTCGATGTCACCTTGGAATGTATATTCTTTGCAGCAAGGGCAAATAATGAAACTTTATAAGCGACATATGCATCCATGTCAGATAACAAAAATGAAATTTTATCCTCCACTGGGTAAGCACTAAGACCAACTAAAATACCTGCTAAAAATTTAGCCCCCGGACTAGAATACAGTGGGCAAAAGAGGCTATAGTGATGTAAATCCTCAAGTTCATGAGTGCCACAAATACATAGGTGATGGACCAACGGAGTTTGATTAAATCGGCCCTCCAAAATTGCTGTTGGCATTGATTGAAACCGTAGAGCTCTAAGTACGTGTTTAGAGATATTGACTAAGTATGGAGTTCTAATATGGTCCAATTTAATTGATTTGTACCATGGTGCCGCTTTGGATTTTAATATCAAAGAGCGGTCTAGCCAAGCGTCAAAGTCATAAATCCAGTTTCTAAGTTGGGATTTATCAACTGATGTTCCCAAAAGATCATCGGGAACAGAGTATCTTGAACGTATGTTGTTAAGGAAGTCAAGGCGCGGCGGATCTTTAGCTAACAGCAGTTTAAAAGATTGGTGACTGAGGGAATTAGATTGTGGATTTTCCATTCTTTTCCAGTATCTGATAATTATAAGGTGTGCCCAAGCCTTAAGAGAAGGAATACCAGTTTCGGCTCTCATCAGAGCATCTGAGGACACCTTGGGGAGAGCTAAAATGTGCCTTAAGAAAGGATTCTGGACTACTTCAAGGCTGGCCAAGATGACATCATTCCATTCCCATACACAGACATGACGCTGCACATTGGATGGATCCAATGCTCCCTCTAAGCTGTGGAATCTTGTGAGCAAAAATTCTGTTTTGTGAGCTACTGGCATTAAAGTTGTGACCAAGAAACTTGGCAACTGCATAAATTAGTTTGCTCTGGAGCCATCTTCCTAAGCTAAGACAAAAATGTGTGAGCCGGAGGCTAAAAAACTGAGCTAGCTCACATTAACTCAGCTTAGAGGGAACACTGGATGGATCTCCTTCTTTTGGGGGGTTAGATCCCCCCACTGGCCAGCTGATCCACGGTGTGGAGGTGGGGTCTGGCAGCAGAGTACCCCTGCCACCACTGGGGGGTCCGGCAGCCCTAAGTGGCTAGTCAGTAAAGACCTGTTTGCACCTAAAAGCATGAAAGAAAATTCAACACAATCTTTAAATCCATAAGTAGCTTACATTTATGTGGCTCCGTCAGGTTTCTGCTTTGTCTACCTGGAGACCTGTGCTGCTGAGCTGTTCTTTGAAACCAACCTGGAAATACATAAATCTGTATCGTTTTTATACAAATCCTACCTCGGTGATCTCTGTATTGTACTCGTGCACCAAAAAGCTCACCTCACGGCAGCTAGCCCCTTCCTGTACCCTTGCTACTTTTAGAACACCTGGTAACTGAGGGGAAGGTTAATAGTTTAAAACAAACCTGGTTCCCCCAAATCGTAGGAGGCAGTGTGGGTCCCTTCAGTTCATAGAAAAGCCCTGTCCCAACCATGTATTGGTTGTGACATCATAATCCATACCTACATGTAACACCATAATCCATACCTAGAGGACTACATTCCTGGACAATGTAGCAATGGCGTAAGGAGGTTCTACGTAACTGTTAATAATTGGGACCTATAAAAGGGTGTTAGCAGAGAGAGAGAAATAAGAGAAGCTGCAACACCTCTGAAGAAAACAAAGAACCACAAGAGAAAAGGCACCCTGATTATACTGGAAAGCTTCGAAAACAGAGAGGGGGAAAGACATGGCAATGTGGATACCAGTAACTTTGGTAGCAGGACTGCTGAGTATTTTGCTCTTTCTGAAACAACTCTGGTCACACAAGAACTATCCTCCAGGGCCTCTTCGGCTTCCTATCATCGGAAGCGCATGGCGGATACTCATAGACTTTTCTCAGGATACTTTTATTAAGGTATGCCTTTTAAAATTATTGATTTGCCGAGTAAGAGCCTAGAGGAAGAACAGCTTGAATTCTGTTCCTCCTGTGGTAGAAATGCATTCGAAACAGCTGTCCTTCCAGCAGACACGCATTTGAGTTCTGAATTGCACCAAGCTGACCTTGGGAAAGTTCGAGGGATTTCAGGAAGAATGAGGCACTTTGGCTTCTCCTTTCAAGAGGAGGCCTGGGCATATGTCAAAAGGATGGAGAATGTCTTCATTCAGTCTCTTCATCATGTGTTATATGCCATTAAGTAGCTTCCAGGTTATGGTGACCCTGTGAATTTATGACCCCCTTGTCCCATCATTAACAGCCTTCCTCTGGTTTTGCAAACTGAAGGTAATAGTTTCCTTTATTGAGTCAATCCATCTCTTGTTTTTTAAATTTATATTGTTTTATATTTCTTAAAGTCTGTATGGTCAAAGCAATGGTATTCCCAGTAGTCATGTATGGCTGCGAGAGCTGGACTATAAGAAAGTCCGAGCGCCGAAGAATAGATTCTTTTGGGTTATGGTGCTGGAGAAGACTCTTGAGAGTCCCTTGGACTGCCAGGAGATCAAATCAGTCAATCCTAAAAGAAATCAACCCTGACTGTTCCCTGGAAGGCCAGAGACTGAAGCTGAAGCTCAAATATTTTGGCCACCCAATGAGAAGGGAGCACTCACTGGAGAAGACCCTGATGCTGGAAAAGATTGAAGGTCAAAGAAGACGGGGATGGCAAAGGATGAGATGGTGAGACTGTGTCATCGATGCAACGAACATGAAATTAAGCAAACTCCGGGACATGATGGAAGACAGGAGGGCCTGGCATGATGTGGTCCGTGGGGTCGCAAAGAGTTGGTCTCGACTGTGCAGCTGAACAACAACATCTCTTGTTTGGTCTTCCTCTCTTCCTACTGCCTTCAACTTTTCCACCTATAACTGTTTTTGTCACAACCAGATTTGGGGTGAAATTTCCAAGGATTGTATAATTTATGCAAAGTGATTCTCCCAAATTTCAGGCAGATTGGCGAAAGCTACCTTATTTGGTTCATGCAATTTAAGAACATAAGAGAAGCCAATGTTGGATCAGGCCAGTGGCCCATCTAGTCCAACACTCTGTCACACAGTGGCCAAAAAATACCAGGTGCCATCTGGAGCTCCACCAGTGGGGCCAGGACACTAGAAGCCCTCCCCAGGCACGAAGAATACAGTGCATCACTTGCCCCAGCCCGAGAGTTCCTATCTATACCTTGTTGCTAATAGCCACTGATGGACCCATGCTCCATATGCTTATCTAATTCCCTCTTGAAGCTGTCCATGCTTGTAGCTGCCACCACCTCCGGTGGCAGTGAATTCCATGTGTTAATCACTCTTTGGGTGAAGAAGTACTTCCTTTTATCTGTTCTAACCCGACTGCTCAGCGATTTCGTTGAGTGCCCATGAGTTCTTGTATTGTGAGAAAGGGAGGAAAGTATTTATTTCTCTACCTGCTCTATCCCATGCATAATCTTATAAACCTCGATCATGTCACCCCCTCAGCCGTCGTTTCTCCAAGCTAAAGAGCCCCCAGAGCTTTAACCTTTCTTCATAGGGAAAGTGTTCCAACCCTTTTATCATCCTAGTTGCCCTTTTCTGCACTTTTTCCAATGCTATAATATCCTTTTTGAGGTGTGGTGACCAGAACTGTACACAGTACTCCAAATGAGGTCGCACCATTGATTTATACAGGGGCATCATGATACTGGCTGATTTGTTTTCAATTCCCTTTCTAATTTAAAGCACAGCAAATGGCTGGTTCTAACTGCTAGCACTCTCTCCACCAACTAATTGAGGAGGAATTCTGAAGAGTCATATGCTGATAGGGGGAAAAAAAAGCTTTTCTGTTCTAGAGAAGGCTTAGAGGGGACAGGATTGCAGTCTTCAAGTATTTGAAGGGCTGTCATGTAGA
Organism: Gekko japonicus; assembly: GCF_001447785.1. Classification (NCBI taxonomy): domain Eukaryota; kingdom Metazoa; phylum Chordata; class Lepidosauria; order Squamata; family Gekkonidae; genus Gekko; species Gekko japonicus. The sequence continues at coordinate 85,578 of NW_015169257.1, forward strand.
AGATGGAGCAGATCTATTCTCTCTTGCTCCGGATTGCAAGACTAGATCTAATGGGTGGAAATTACAAGGGAGTCGTTACCGGCTAAATATCAGGAGAAACTTCCTAACTGTGAGAGTGGTTGAGCAGTGGAACAGTCTGCCTCGGGAGGTGGTGGATGCTCCTTCACTGGACATTTTCAAGCAGAGGCTGGACGACCATCTTTCGGGTATGTTGTACGTATGTAGGGCTATCTTTCAGTATACTCCTGCAGAGTGCAGGGGGTTGGACTAGATGACCTGTAAGGTCCCTTCCAACTCTAATATTCTATGATTCATATGATTCTATGATTCCCTTGCACAAAGGTATGAACTTTCTGTGAGTGGAAATGCTGTTTGTGGGGGGCTTTGCATGTATTATTTCTGGTTTTAATATCAATAATCTTTATGTTTATGGTTGCAGTATAGTACAGTTTTTAACCTTGTGTGTCACCTGCTGCAAGTGTCCGGAGAGGTAGCATGTACAGTTTCTATATAAATAATGAAAACTATCCCATATTTCACATTTAACAGTTTGCACAGAAATAGACCAACAGGAAAAGATAATAAAGGGCTGTGTCCACCTTTCAGTCTGTGATAGGCAAAACCCATCAGAAAATAAAGCTAGGTACTTCAGAATTGGCCACCAACTTTAGGCTGATCATGGGAGCTGCATGAAAGTTGGCGCCACGATAATCCTGCCCTTGAGGTTCGACAAGATTCTTTGTTGCTTTAACTTCATCAGATCAAGGTACCTACCGTTCTGGAATTTATCACCAGGGACAGGCTGGTCCCTGAATTCCTTTTTAAAATGCTGCAGTTGGTGCCATCAGACAGAAACACATTGGGGCTTGAGGGCTAGGTTGTAGCACGGTCAAAGTACATCTGCACCAAAAACCCAGCTGAGTCCTTTCAAGGGATAAGTAGACAAAGAAGAAAAGAGGTTGGATTTATACTGTAGAAGAAGAAGAAGGAGGAGAAGAAGGAGGAGAAGAAGGAGAAGAAGAAGGAGAAGAGGAGGAGGAGGAGGAGGAGGAGATTGGATTTATACCCCGCCCTTCACTTGGAGTCTCAGAGCAGCTTACAAACTCCTCTCCCTTCCCCTCCCCACAACAGACACTCTGGGAGGTCGGTGGGGCTGAGAGAACTCTGACACAAACTGCTCTTTCAGGAACAGCTGTGCCAGAGCTTGTGACTGACCCAAGGTCACATCAGCAGGTACAAGTGGAGGAGTGGGGGAATCAAACCCGGTTCTCCCAGATTACAGTTCGCACACTTAACCACTAACTGGCTCTCAACAAGGAGAAAAGAATGTGATTTCTGACAGCTGTCACTGTGCCTTCAAAAGTTTAATCATAATAGATCCAGATCTTGGTATGTAACCTAGAATCTTTTGATTAGATAAACTTATAGCAGAATCCATATTTTATATCTGCATTTCTGTGTATAAGAAGCCTCTGTAGAAGGAATTAGGATGCAATAAGAATGGTATGCTCCTTGGGAGGAAAGCGATGGTGAACCTAAACAGCATGATAATAAGTAGAGACATCACCCTGCCAACAAAAGTCCGCATGGTCAAAGCAATGGTATTCCCAGTAGTCATGTATGGCTGCGAGAGTTGGACTATAAGGAAGGCCGAGCGCAGAAGAATAGATTCTTTTGAACTATGGTGCTGGAGAAGACTCTTGAGAGTCCCTTGGACTGCAAGAAGAACAAATCAGTCAATCCTCAAAGAAATCAACCCTGACTGTTCCCTGGAAGGCCAGATAATGAAACTGAAGCTCAAATACTTTGGCCACCCAATGAGAAGGGAGCACTCACTGGAGAAGACCCTGATGCTGGGAAAGATTGAAGGTCAAAGAAGACGGGGACGGCAAAGGATGAGATGGTTAGACAGTGTCATCGATGCAATGAACATGAAGTTGAGCAAACTTCAGAGGATGGCGGAAGACCGGAGGGCCTGGAGGGAGCTGGTCCATGGGGTCGCAAAGAGTCGGACTCGACTGTGCGACTGAACAACAACAAAAAGAATGGTATGCTACTTAGAAGTTGCAAGGCTGCCGAGAGCGAAGTTTAATGTGATTCACAGCCCTTATCAGCTAGCTCGCCACATGCGAGCCCAGGAAGGACCCAGTGTTCTCTAATTTTTCCAATGTTCTGAAGACAAGGTAAACAAGTGTAATTACTGACACCACTGAGAGATGCACTGAGTCACATTATGTTTGTATGATGTTAACTGCTTGGTACCAATTAGAGACTCTTTAATGTGTAAACAATATGTGATGTCATTTGGGGTATTAGACCTTCTGCCCTTCCTGGTTATGGCAGAATACAGTTTTGGAATTGCTGAGGTGCTAAGGTACTCAGCCCTGTATCCCCTGTTTTCAGTGCATTAAGCAGATACTCATCTAACTCGTTGGACTCCGACTGTGTGTCTCCAATTTGGCCAAAGGGTCACACAGGGGACAGATTTGTGTATCAAAATCAGGAAACCTCCAGGTGATGGATTTCCCCTCCTGGTAGCTAAGGCTAGCGATGCTGGATCTAGAAGGTGGACGTGGAGAGATTAGTGTACCAAGAGCTGAGTTCATTTTACAACTCAAGGCCTCTACTGACTTGGGAAAGCAGTCTGTGCCTGAAGCACCAGACGGGGGAATCCACAAGAAGAGAGTCCATCGACTTAGATCAGTTTTCAGGAATGGCCAGAAAGAAGAAGAAGAAGAGACTGGATTTATACCCCACCCTTCACTAGCCAAGGGAGTCTCAGAGTGGCTTACAAACTCCTTTCCTTTCCCCTTCCCACAACAGAAACCCTGTGAGGTAGGTGAGGCTGAGAGAGCTCTTGACAGAAACTGCTCTTTTTCAAGGACAGCTCTGACCAGAACTACAGCTTGCCCAAGGTCATCCAGCCAGGTGCAAGTGGAGGAGTGGGGAATCAAACCCGGTTCTCCCAGATTAGCGTCCGCGCACTTAACCACTACACCAAACTGGTATTCACTCTTTTGGGTGGGAAATAAGACCAGTGTAAGTCTTCTATTTTAGAAGCAAGGCACTCCCTTCTCATTAGAGCCTGTTTTAATGTATTACCTGTTTCAGTTCAGCTCAGTCAGCAATTAAGATTTTTAACGATTAATATTTGTCTGTGCCTGTCTGTTTTGTGTCTGTTCTGTGTATATTGGCCGAATATTCTCGATAGCGCTCTGTTTTCTGAGGTGAAAAGTATAAGCAAAACCTTATCTTTTCTGCGTGGCCCCCCTCCCACTCAGATTCAGTCAGCAGAGAGAAAAAAGACGGAAGTGGTCATGCTCTCACTGAAAGAGACTAATGAACTCTAATGAACACACATGTGGACAAGGGGGATCTAATAGATATTGTTTACCTTGACTTCCAGAAAGCTTTTGATAAAGTTCCTCATCAAAGGCTCCTAATTAAGCTCAACAATCATGGGATAAAAGGACATGTCCTTTTATTGATCAAAAACTGGCTAATTAATAGAAAACAGAGTGAGTATAAATGGGCAATTTTCTCAGTGGAGGGTGGTAAGCAGTGGGGTACCACAGGGATCAGTACTCGGTCCACTGCTTTTTAACTTGTTCATTAATTATTTGGAGTTGGGAGTAAGCAGTGAAGTGGCTAAATTTGCGGATGATGCGAAGTTGTTCAGGGTGGTGAAAACCAGTGAGGATTGTGAGGCACTCCAAATGAATCTGTCAAGGATGGGCAAGTGGGCGTCAACATGGCAAAGGGGGTTCAATGTGGCCAAGTGCAAGGTGATGCACATTGGAGCCAAAAATCCTAAATGTAAATACACATTGATGGGGTCTGAACTGGCAGAGACTGATCACGAGAGAGATCTTGGAGTTGTAGTAGATAACTCACTGAAAATGTTGAGACAGTGTGTGAATGCAATAAAGAAGGCCGATGCTATGCTGGGGATTATTAGGAAGGGTATTGAAAACAGATCAGCCAATATCATAATGCCCCTATATAAATCAATGATGAGACCTCATTTGGAATACTGTGTGCAGTTCTGGTCACCACACCTTAAAAAGGATATTATAGCTTTGGAAAAAGTGCAGAAAAGGGCAACTCGAATGATAAAAGGGTTGGAATACTTTCCCTATGAGGAAAGGTTAAAGCGCTTAGGGCTCTTTAGCTAGGAGAAACGACGACTGAGGGGGTGACATGATTGAGGTTTATAAGATTATGCATGGGAAAGAGCAGGTAGAGAAAGAGGTACTTTTCGCCCTTTCTCACAATACAAGAACTCATGGGCACTCAATGAAATTGCTGAGCGGTCGGGCTAGAACGTATAAAAGGACGTCCTTCTTCACCCAAAGAGTGATTAACACTTGGAATTCACTGCCACAGGAAGTGGTGGGTGCTACAAGCATGGATGGCTTCAAAAGGGAATTAGATAAGCATATGGAGCAGAGGTCCATCAGTGGCTATTAGCCACAAGGTATAGCTAGGGGCTCTGGGGCAAGTGATGCTCTGTCTTCTTGGTGCTTGGGGGGGGGTCAACAGTGGGAGGTCTTCTAATGTCCTGGCCCCACTGGTGGACCTCCTGATGGCACTGGTATTTCTGGCCACTGTGTGACACAGAGTGTTGGACTGGATGGGCCTTTGGCCTGATCCAACATTGCCATCTCTTATGTTCTTATGCCTCACAGGGTGTCTGTTATGGGAAGGGGAAGAGAAAGGAGTCTGTAAACTGCTCTGAGACTCCGAGTGAAGGGCGGGGTATAAATGCAATCTCTTCTTCTTCTCTTCTTGAGGTTAACACTTCTCTCTTTTGGTCCCAATGACAGCTGGCAAAGGAATATGGAAACGTTTACACTGTATGGTCAGGGAGTTTGCCTGTGGTGGTGATGTCTGGATTCGAAGCAGTGAAAGAAGCGGCAATCAACCATTCGGCAGATTTTGATGAGCGGCCAGTGACTCCTTTCTTTGAAGCCATAGGGAAAAAAAGCGGTAAGTTCTTGAGAAGAGGTAAAGGTTTTCATGGTTTTCTCCCCAAAGAAATCCTAGGGGAGTGTCACACAAAACAAAAAACAACCCCCAATCTAGGAACACAAAAGTAAAGGTTGGCAAGCTTCAGAAATCCTTTTGGTGACCGATGGAAAGAGCACCACCTCTGCGTAAAGGCCATGTCATTTTTACAGTTTTACTTGGGCCCCAGTCACAAGGGCCGGATATCGCGGGGTGGAGGTGTGGCTAATTGCCCCGGCGCAGTTTGATCCGCGATTACACGATCAGACACGCCGGCAGCACACCACAGGTCCTTCTCTCAGGGCCGGCGGGTAAACGAGGGACCGGAGGGGAATGCTGTGCGCCAGGGCGATCACACCACGGGAGTCTGGAGGCAGCCCATGGCAAACGTTTACTAGTACCTTGGAGGTACTAGTTTTTAAACTCGCATTGTCAGCGGTAAGCCACGGGTGCGCTCCACTTCCCAGATGCTGGGGGGTGATCGCGCCCGGATAATCCACCCACCATCCGTGACTCTCCCGCGGCAACTTTGCCGTGTGACCGGGGCCTTGGTTTCAATTTCTTTTACTTGATGTCTTATATGATCATGTTGTACACCACCCTGAGCCCAGTTCCACCGGGAAGGGCAGTTGATAAGTTCAATAAATAAATAAATAAATAAATAAATAAATAACCAGTCGCATCATAATCATTCACATTTGCTTTCGGGTAAAGCTGAAAGAAATGTCAACTGAGAAAGAAGGTGTGGGTTTTGAAGAAGCATCAATGCACATACATGTGGGTCCTCAAGGCACAACTGACTTATGGCTGCCCCATCAAAGGGTTTTCAAGGCGAGTTAGAAGCAGAGGTAGTTTGCCATTCTCTTCTTCTACAGAGACAGATCAAGATGGGTAGCCCTGTTAGCCTGTCTGTAGTAGTAGAAGAAAGCAAGAGTCCAGGAGCACCTTAGACACTAACAAAATTTGTGGCAGGGGATGAGTTTTTGTGACTCACTGCTCCTACCCCGCCACAGATTTTGTTAAGATGCTGAACTGCAGGCTGTGGAAGGTCAGTAGTTCAGCAGTTTGAGACCCGAGTGTGCCGCATGACGGAATGAGCTCCCGTCTCTAGTTCCAGCTCCTGCCAACCTAGCAGTTCGAAAGCAAGAAATTGCAAGTAGATAAATAGGTACCACTTCAGTGGGAAGGTAACAGCATTCCGTGCGCCTTGGTGTTTACTCATGCCGGCCACGTGACCACGGAAATGTCTTCGGACAGCGCTGGCTCTTCGGCTTTCAATTGGAAATGAGCACCGCAACCCTAGAGTCGGACTCGACTGGCTTTCGAAACCTTTACCTTTACCTAAGGTGCTACTGCACTCTTGCTCTTTTCCTCTATGGAGTTTTTCTCAGAATACCGATTCCGTTTAGCTTCTAAGCCATTTAAACTCTCCAGTTCTGCTCCCCCCCCCCACTTTGAAGGGGGTATTTCCACTTACTCCCAGGGTGCATTTCACTCCCTCCTTTATGGTGGCTCCTAGGAGGTGCTTCACGCCCTCCTTTCTGGTGGTTGGGGAAAGCTGCGACCACCAGAAAGGAAGTGAAATGTCCCATGGGAGGCACTTCCCTGACTTCCCTGCACCCCTAGTGGCCACAGCCAGAACTGCATTAAAAATTAAAAGACATTCGAATTCAGGGGCCCTCCTTGGGACCCCAGATTTTGTCCCCCCCAGTCTCCCTGTTGGCAGCCCTGCCCGAAACATTTAATGTGAATTGTTGCTATAATGTTTCATTGATATCTTCAGGTATTATATTTTCAAATGGTCACATCTGGAAACAACAGAGGAAGTTTGGCTTGGTGACCATGCGGAAGCTGGGACTGGGGAAGAAAGGCATAGAGCAGCAAATACACGAGGAGGCCTATCACCTGGTTCAGGCCTTTGCAGATGCAAAACGTATGTATTACGAGGAGATGGCACCAAAATGTGTTGCTGTCTGCAGAACTCTGTCTGTGGGTTCCCTTTTCTTCTTTAACTCATGAATTCCTCTTGCAAAAGCACTCACTTCCTCATCCTTTAAAGAGCCTATCCTGCTGGACTGTTTGATCATACAGGAAACTTCAACCGGCAAATCCTCTGTAGCCAGAATTAAAATATTACGAGAATCCTATCATTTCTCACCTGATTGTGGAAGTCTTGTTAATATAGAAAGATTCTAAATCAGTATCATCACTTAATTTGCTTCTCCTGAAAGGCGATTAGTCCAGAGTCCCAGAAGCAACTTCCTCCCCCCTTGAATCTCCTTGAAAAGAAGCTGATGGGGAAATGTCAGAATTCGCTATTCATCTTGACTGGCTTTTATCAATCACACTGATAAAAGGTGGGAAATAAGGGAACAGAATTGTGGGGATTTGGCTACACTGGTGCTCACGAGGCCGGGCAAGTCACGCAGCTCCTTTTCACCTAATGCTTGTGCGTCTGCATGGCCCAGAGAGAATCTTCACATTCAGAGAAAGAGCTCTAAAGAAGAAGAGAAGAGATTGGATTCATACCCCGCCCTTCACTATCCAAGGGAGTCTCAGAGCGGTTTACAATCTCCTTTCCCTTCCCCTCCCCACAACAGACACCCTGCTCATGAGCACCTGGTAGTTTTCTGAAAAGTAAGGTGCTTACTTGGGAAAAGGTGGGACTTCTAGGATGGAATAATGGCAATAGCCATCCCCATTCAGAGTAGTCTCCACAGAATATTTAAGAGCTATAATATTTCTGGGATTTACTAGGGATTATGAAGTGGCCAAGTGCATACTCCTCTGACAGTCCAAGCCACACCCAGCCTACATGGGGCTCTTAACCACCAATCTCCACTCAGCAGTGAAGCAGCCAATCAGGAGTGTGGGGGGAATGGTTGGTGGAAGCAGATTGTTAAACTGCCAGACAGGACCAGGTAAAAAGACAGAGAAATAGGACAGAGAGACAGAGTAATACACAGGACAGGACTCTATGCATCCTTCCTTCCTCTCAGGGAATCTTCCTTCCTTCTGGCAGACAACTTCTCTCACTCTCTCTCTTCTCATCTTGACTCCACGCTCCCTGCATCTCCCTCCATCCTAGTTAGTTAGAGTAGATTAGAATCCTATGTCTCCTCTATCCCGTCTAGAAGAGAATTCCTTACAATAAAGAGCTCATATTAGTTTGCTAAGGGTTTTTCCGCATTCTCATTTTCCTTGCTTGTAAGTTCCTGTTTCGCTGGGGTTTCCACTGCCCCGTTCCACATACGTTTTGCTCCTTCTCATGGTTGATTTAATATTACATCATTTTTTGTCTAGCATATCTCCCTGCAGATTTAAACCACAGGTTTTTATGCCGGAAATAAACTGATGTACTATCAAATAGACCACTGGAGGGAGCAAAATACTTGCAGAACAGGAACCCCCTACCCTGGGGAAGAAAACCAGGAATTTGTGCACTCTGCTATTCTAATACTCTATGGGTGCGGTCAGACAGTGGGCTGGGAGCGGTGTAAGCCACTCCAGTTCCAACTAGATGAATTTGATCCGGGGGAAGCGCGATCACACTCACCTCTTACATCGCTCCCCGGCGCCCACACTTCAGGTGCTCAGCAAAGCATGTCGGCGTTGGGGTTTTTTTTACACAGTTTGTGCATGCGCATAGGCAGTCTTCCTTATAATGAAGATCTTTGCGCAGGCACAGAAAAACCCAACCTGAAAAGCATGCCCTGAAGCAAAGATGTCCCTTTAAATTTTTACTCTGAAACTGGCCTCCATGAGGTCCCGGACTCGTCTAAAGCCTTACACTAGGCACCTTTTAAAAATTATTATTAATGACGGGGTGAAGCTTCGCCCAAGCGCACATCACCTACTAAAAAAAAAAGGTGGATGAAAAGCGGAAGCCTCGGGCTTCTGAACGGAAGTGGCTCTATACCGGCAGAGAGTGATCAGATAGGGAAAAAGCGGCTAGAACCAGAGCACTCAGGAAAATACCATTTGGGTACCTAGTGGCAAACTACACCAGTTTAAGGGGTGTTTGTGACGGTTGGCAAAGGTTGGGGATGGAAGGCAGATGTTGTGCATGTGATCGCGCGTAAGTACTCCGATTCTAACCGGCATCTATACCGGCTTAAATACCCCATCTGAATGCACCCAATGAGATCTATATTAAAATTCCCCATGCCGAGGAAAGCATTAAAAAGCCTTTCATATGGAAAGGGGAAAATCATAAACCCATTCTAAATTATTAGTGAGATGCTTTGGCTGAAAGTAATAGGAAGGGTATTGAAAACAGATCAGCCAATATAATAATGCCCCTACATAAATCAATGATGAGACCTCATTTGGAATACTGTGTGCAGTTCTGGTCACCACACCTTAAAAAGGATATTATAGCTTTGGAAAAAGTGCAGAAAAGGGCAACTCGAATGATAAAAGGGTTGGAACACTTTCCCTATGAGGAAAGGTTAAAGCACTTGGGGCTCTTTAGCTTGGAGAAACGACGACTGAGGGGTGACGTGATTGAGGTTTATAAGATTATGCATGGGAAAGAGCAGGGAAAGAGGTACTTTTCTCCCTTTCTCACAATACAAGAACTTGTGGGCACTCCATGAAACTGCAGAGCGGTCGGTTTAGAACGGATAAAAGGAAGTACTTCTTCACCCAAAGGGTGCGTTCAGACGGGGCGTTTCAGACGGCATAAACTGTACCGGTTGGAACCGGTGCAGTTTATGCCGGCTGAAACGCGATCACACTCACCTCCATTCTGCGGAGCCCATCGCTGTATGCCCGCTCACATGCTGCGGGCATCGGAGTTTTTTTTTTTACTTAGTTTGTGCATGCGCATAGGCAGCCATCCACAGAATGGCGATGTTTGCGCATGCTCAAAACACCCAGTATTACATTTAAACTTTAAAGGTAAGGACTTACCTTTTTTTTTTTTTAACAAACTCTCAGGGCGAAGCTTCGCTTAAGCGCACATTGCCTAGTTAAAAAAAAATGGCGGCCGAAAATCGGAAGCCTCATGCTTCCGAACGGAAGTGGCTAGATACCGGTGGAGAGCGATCAGACGGCGGGGTTAAGCGAATGCAACCGTTGCACTCAGGATACCACCACTTGGGAACCTAGTGGCAGAGTGCAATGGTTTAAAAGGCTTTACAACGGTTAGGGAGGGAAGACAGATGTTCGCCGTCTGAACGCCGGTAAGTACAACGATTGCAACCGGCACAGATTCCGTTGTAAATCTCCCGTCTGAATGCACCCAAAGAGTGATTAACACATGGAATTCACTGCCACAGGAAGTGGTGGCGGCTACAAGCATGGACGGCTTCAAAAGGGAAGTAGATAAGCATATGGAGCAGAGGTCCATCAGTGGGTATTAGCCACAAGGTATAGATAGGGGCTCTGGGGCAAGTGATGCTCTGTCTTCTTGGTGCTTGGGGGTGGGGGTCAACGGTGGGAGGGCTTCTAGTGTCCTGGCCCCACTGGTGGACCTCCTGATGGCACTGGTATTTCTGGCCACTATGTGACACAGAGTGTTGGACTGGATGGGCCTTTGGCCTGATCCAACATTGGCGTCTCTTATGTTCTAAAGCCAGGTTTGAAGGCACCAGTTGCTGGTGTGTTAAATTAAATACAGCCTTCTCGGCTTGTGTTGTACAGTTCTGAGCCTAGTATTGGACAACCACTAAAGGTTTTATCCTCTCTCAGTAAATCAAAATAAAATAACTTCTTCAGGAATAAGTTGTGTGTCCACCAATGTTTAACCCACTAAGAACAATATATAGATTCAAGGAACTCTCAGGTGTGCGAACCATTTTGTAAAAAGAATGAACTGCTCTCTTAAAGGATGACCACTTCTCAACCAACACAGTGCCTCAATAAAGCAAAAAGGGGAAGAGAAATTATCCTGGAACTTCAAACTTGTGCTGTTAGTATTAACCCGAAAGGCAGAATTAATATTAATATGAGCACCACTTATTTTATTTTTCAGGACAGCCGCTTGACCCTGCAATACCCATCACTAATTCTGTCACTAACGTGATCTGTGCTCTGACCTTTGGTCAGCGGTACTCTCTCAGAGATGAAGAATTCCTCAAGTTGAGAGATGCCTTAAAGACTTTTGTAGATGGTACAGCAACCATATACCATCTTGTAAGTTGCCTTTTTTTCTCCTACTGCATCAGACTTGTCTCATCTCCCAAAGCCCTCCCAAACATTCACCTATCCAATATACTCCTTGGCATTAAGAAGAAGAGAAGAAGAGATGGGATTTATACTTCAAACTTGTCCTTTTATGGATCGAAAACTGGCTAGTTCATAGAAAACAGAGAGTGAGTGTAGGTGGGCAATTTTCTCAGTGGAGGGTGGTAAGCAGTGGGGTACCGCAGGGATCAGTACTTGGTCCACTGCTTTTTAACTTGTTCATTAATGATTTGGAGATGGGAGTAAGCAGTGAATGGCTAAATTTGCGGATGATACAAAGTTGTTCAGGGTGGTGAAAACCAGTGAGGATTGTGAGGCACTCCAAGGGGATCTGTCAAGGATGGGCGAGTGGGCGTCAACATGGCAAATGGGGTTCAATGTGGCCAAGTGCAAGGTGATGCACATTGGAGCCAAAGATCCTAAATATAAATACACATTGATGGGGTCTGAACTGGCAGAGACTGATCAAGAGAGAGATCTTGTAGTAGGTAACTCACTGAAAATGTCGAGACAGTGTGTGACTGCAATAAAGAAGGCCAATGCTATGCTGGGGATTATTAGGAAGGGTATTGAAAACAGATCAGCCAATATCATAATGCCCCTATATAAATCAATGGTGAGACCTCATTTGGAATACTGTGTGCAGTTCTGGTCACCACACCTTAAAAAGGATATTATAGCTTTGGAAAAAGTGCAGAAAAGGGCAACTCGAATTATAAAAGGGTTGGAACACTTTCCCTATGAGGAAAGGTTAAAGCGCTTAGGGCTCTTTAGCTTGGAGAAAAGATGACTGAGGGGTGACATGATCGAGGTTTATAAGATTATGCATGGGAAAGAGCAGGTAAAGAAAGAGGTACTTTTCTCCCTTTAAGCATATGGAGCAGAGGTCTATCAGTGGCTATTAGCCACAAGGTATAGATAGGGGCTCTGGGGCAAGTGATGCTCTGTCTTCTTGGTGCTTGGGGGGGGGTCAACAGTGGGAGGGCTTCTAATGTCCTGGCCCCACTGCTGGACCTCCTGATGGCACTGGTATTTCTGGCCACTGTGTGACACAGAGTGTTGGACTGGATGGGCCTTTGGCCTGATCCAACATTGGCGTCTCTTATGTTCTTATGTTCTTATACCCCGCCCTTCACTTCCCAAGGGAGTCTCAAAGCAGCTTACAAACTCCTCTCCCTTCCCCTCCCCACAACAGACACCCTGTGAGGTAGGTGGGGCTGAGAGAGCTCTTGACGGAAACTGCTCTTTTTCAAGAACAGCTCTTATCAGAACTATGGCTTGCCCAAGGTCATCCAGCCAGGTGCAAGTGGAGGAGTGGGGAATCAAACCTGGTTCTCCCAGATTAGAGTCCGCGCACTTAACCACTACACCAAACTGGCTCTAACATTTAACTAAATCTCTATTTCTTTATCTGAACACAACATGAATTTATACCCCTTTCTGAAAATAGCCAGTCCTTGGAGGCACGTAGAGAAGAGTATTGGTGTGTGTGTGTGTGTGTGTGTGTGTGTGTGTACGATATTTGCTGAGTAGATACCAGAATTACTCACCTGATATTGCCAACTCTAGGTTGGGAAATACCTGGTGATTTTGGGGGTGGAGCCTGGAGAGGGAGGGGTTTTGGGAGGGGAGGGGCCTCAGCATGCTCCAATGCCATAGAATCCACCCTCCAAAGCAGTCATTTTCTCTAGGAGAACTGATCTCGGTCATCAGGAGATCAGGAGTAAAATTGGGAGATCTTCAAGTCCCTCCTGGAGGTGGCAAGCCTAGGATTTATCAGTGCTTCCTCCAATCCAGTTCTCTTGAGATACAAGAAGTTTTGAAACACATTATTTCTTTATAATTTTATTTGTTTACAGAACTTATATCCTGGCTTTCTGCCCAGTCAGGGCCACCAAGGAGGCTAACATTTAAATATGTATCATAAACAGAATTAAACCTTAAAACTAAAAGACCTGTGGAAAACCACAGAAGCAGCAATGAAAACTTAGGGCAGGCAGGAGTGGTCACTGAGGAAATGTAAGGCGAAACATAAAATTCTTTACCCACCGATGGAAGGTTGTAATAGAAGTGGACAGATGAATATGCTTAAGGGGGAAGGGGGACATAATTATGGTGCCACAACCGAGAAGGCCCTCTCTTGGACTGCCAGCCATCTTATCACATAAGATGTGAGCACCAAAAGCAGAACCTCAGGAGGTGACAATACTGGCCAGGTAGTAGGGTTGCCAACCTCCAGGTGAGGCCTTGGAGTTCTCCTGGAATTCAAACTGATTTTAAGTGTACAGAAATCTCAAGCTTTCTGAAGCGGGACATAATAGTGTCGCATCTCGGCTGACTTCCCTCCCTTCCCCAAACTCTGCCCTTCACAGGCACTGCCTTGAATTTTCCAGAAATTTCCCAAGCCAGCGTTGCTAACCCTATGTGGTCGGTTTGTATGGGAGTCTGTGGTCCTTAAGGCATACTGGTCCCAAACCTCCTAGGAGTTTAAAGTCTGGACAGTCTTCAAGGGCAGCCCCACTTAGAGTGCATTGTACTAATCTAATCTAGACACAGCACATGCACTGCATCGGCCAGATCTTTTCTGCCAATGGAAGTCTGCAGTTGGCTAACCTGTTGACAAAAATAACTAAGAGTCAATAAAGATAAGTTGCAAAAACTTTTACTGTAGTAATTTCTGTAGAAAATTTTCTTCTGTTATCGTTCACACGCTAACGAATACTGCACAATGAACAATTCATCTCACAATATTTGCTTTATCTGAGTGTGTAGCAATCCCAATTCTTATAAATTACTACTTATCAACTCTTGAAGGAAACATTCCATGTTGACTCTCTAATAACAGAGCCCAAGGTCTTCACAATGTATCAACTGGATTCTCAAAGCCAAACATCCAGCTAATACATTGTGAAGACCTTGGGGTTCTGTTCTTAGAGAGATAACATGGAATGTTTCCTTCAAGAGTTGATAAGTAGTAATTTATAAGAATTGGGATTGCTACACACTCAGATAAAGCAAATATTGCGAAACGAATTGTTCATTGTGCAGTATTCGTTAGCGTGTGAGCGATAACGGAAGAAAATTTTCTACAGAAATTACTACAGTAAATGTTTTTGCAACTTATCTTTATTGACGCTTCGTTATTTTTGTCCTGGATGTTGTTTTTGGAATGCCACTTCCTCCCGTGATCTCTCAACCATCCAGGCACAGCCGCCAGAGCCTCATTGTCAGAACCCACAGCCAACAACGTAGTACACGCTTTCAGGAAAGGTAATACTTTTATTGAAGCGCTATAGATACATTAACATAGTCACTGTTAAGAATGGCAGTCGCCCCTTGGACATAATAAGATATAGGGTATTCGTATGCCTCCCCCACTGTGCTGGCCAATTAGGCACACACACACACCCCGCGCGGGATAAAGCTTGCTAACTGTTGCTAGCCGAAGCTGGGAACTCGTATTCTCCCACGGCTCCCTGGAAAAGGCAGACACCACAACTCCCACCTGCATGTCTTTACAGATAAGCGTTTCAGCGTGAAGCACAGAAAGGAATGCAAGAGCAATTACACTGACGCTGCCTGACCATCCCAACCCCCATGGCAGCATAGCTGACACTCATCCGGAGTGTCAGGGGCAGAGAACGGATTGTTGTTGTTGTTCAGTCGCACAGTCGAGTCCGACTCTTCGCGACCCCATGGACGAGCTCTCTCCAGGCCTTCCGGTCTTCTGCCGTCCTCTGAAGTTGGCTCAACTTCATGTTCGTTGCATCGATGACACTGTCTAACCATCTCATCCTTTGCCGTCCCCGTCTTCTTTGACCTTCAATCTTTCCAAGCATCAGGGTCTTCTCCAGTGAGTGCTCCCTTCTCATTTGGTGGCCAAAGTATTTGAGCTTCAGTTTCATTATCTGGCCTTCCAGGGAACAGTCAGGGTTGATTTCTTTGAGGATTGACTGATTTGTTCTTCTTGCAGTCCAAGGGACTCTCAAGAGTCTCCTCCAGCACCATAGTTCAAAAGAATCTATTCTTCGGCGCTCGGCCTTCCTTATAGTCCAGCTCTCGCAGCCATACATGACTACTGGGAATACCATTGCTTTGACCATGCGGACTTTTGTTGGCAGGGTGATGTCTCTACTTTTTATCATGCTGTTTAGGTTCGCCATCGCTTTCCTCCCAAGGAGCAGGCGTCTTTTAATTTCATGGCTGCAGTCACAGTCTGCGGTGATTTGATGACTAGGGAGCCATGTACCTGATGTTATCTGCAGGTCGTCTTGAAGAAACAGGCTCTGAAGAACTGCTCTTCCAAAAGCAGCATCAGTTTTAGCACAGTGCATCACCACCAGGAACTTCTCAAAGGCTGAAGTCAGTGAACCAATAGCAGACCTGCAGAGATATGTCACCAAGTATCTGGAGAAAGTGGCAGAATCAGGAGCCATAATGACCCTTTCACAGTACTAGCTTGCTTGATACGTTCGCATCAAACTTTAAAGCCAGGCATCTTTCCCGGCATTTGAAAGACATGTTTGCACTCACTGGAGAAAACCCTGATGCTGGGAAAGATTGAAGGTCAAAGAAGACGGGGACGGCAAAGGATGAGATGGTTAGACAGTGTCAGTATACTGATCTTTTCCAATCCTGTGGCCACTGTTGCGTTTTCCAAATTTGCTGGCAAATGGAGTGCAGAACTTTAACAGCATCATCTTCTAAGACTTTGAATAGCTCAGCTGGAATACCATCACCTCCACTAGCTTTGTTGTTAGTAATGCTTTCTAAGGCCCATTTAACTTCACATTCCAGGATGTCTGGCTCAAGGTCAGTGATTATACCGTCGTGTTTGTCAAGGACATTGAGGTCTTTCTTGTATAGTTCTTCTGTGTATTCTTGCCATCTTTTCCTAATCTCTTCTGCTTCTGTTAGGTCCCTACCGTTTTTGTCCTTTATCATGGCCAGCTTTGCATGGAACGCTCCCTTGATTTCTCCAATTTTCTTGAAGAGATCTCTAGTCCTTCCCATTCTATTGTTTTCTTCTATTACTTTGCACTGTTCATTCAGGAAGGCCTCCTTATCTCTCCTTGCTGTTCTCTGGAAATCTGCGTTCAGTTGGGTAAATCTTTCCTTTTCGCCTTTGCCTTTCGCTTTCCTTCTTTCCTCTGCTATTTGTAAAGCCTCATCAGAAAGCCATTTTGCTTTCTTGCATTTCTTTTTCTTTGGTATGGTGGTGATTGCTGCCTCCTGTACGATGTCACGAACCTCTGTCCATAGTTCTTCAGGCACTCTATCTATCAAATCCAGACCCTTGAATCTATTCTTCACCTCTACTGTATATTCATCAGGGATGCGATCTAGGTCAAACCTGAATGGCCTCGTGGTTTTCCCAATTTTCTTCAGTTTAAGTCTGAATTTTGCAATGAGTAGCTCATGATCTGAACCACAGTCAGCTCCAGGTCTTGTTTTTACTGACTGGATAGAGCTTCTCCATCTTTGACTGCAAATTATATAGTCAATCTGATTTCGGTGTTGCCCATCTGGTGATGTCCATGTGTAGAGTCGCCTCTTAGGTTGTTGGAAAAGGGTGTTCGCTATGACCAGTGTGTTCTCTTGACAAAACTCTGTTAACCTTTGCCCTGCTTCATTTTGCTTTCCAAGGCCAAACTTGTCTGTTATTCCAGTTACCTTTTGACTTCCTACTTTAGCATTCCAGTCCCCTATGATGATGAGGACATCATTTTTTGGTGTTAGTTCTAGGAGGTGTTGTAGGTCTTCATAGAACCGGTCCACTTCAGCCTCTTCTGCATCAGTGGTTGGGGCATAGACTTGGATTACTGTGATGTTGAATGGTTTGCCTTGGAATCGGACAGAAATCATTCTGTCATTTTTGAGATTGTATCCCAGTACTGCCTTTTGCACTCTCTTGTTGACTATAAAGGCCACACCATTTTTTCTACGAGATTCCTGGCCACAGTAGTAGATATAATGGTCTTCTGAGTTAAATTCGCCCATTCCTGTCCACTTTAGTTCACTGATTCCTAGGATATCGATGTTCAGTCTTGCCATCTCATTTTTGACCACGTCAAGCTTACCTTGATTCATAGATCTTACATTCCAGGTTCCTATGCAGTATTGTTCTTTGCAGCATCGGACTTTCCTTTCACCATCAGACACATCCACAACTGAGCGTCCTTTCGGCTTTGGCCCAGCCGCTTCACTCTTTCTGGGGTTACTTGTACTTGTCCTCTGCTCTTCCTCAGTAGCATATTGGACACCTTCCGACCTGAGGGGCTCATCTTCCGGCGTCATATCTTTTAGCCTTTTGATACTGTCCATGGGGTTTTCTTGGCAAACATACTGGAGTGGGTTGCCATTTCCTTCTCCAGGTGGATCACGCTTGGTCTGAGTTCTCTGCTGTGGCCTGTCCGTCTTGGGTGGCCCTTCACGGCATAGCCCACAGCTTCATTGAACTGCGCAAGCCCCCTCGCCACGACAAGGCAGTGATCCATGAGGGGGAGAGAACGGATGGCCATCCATTAACAGAGCTGGGTGTCATCCCACATACTTGATCTGATTAACCACCCATACGTGCATTTATTTATCTGGATTCCGTTTATTAGCCATTCAGAACGGCCATAGTTGCACCCAGACAATGGGAAAGGCAAAAATAAAGCTAAGCGTAATTTCTTTGTTTGTTTATTTAAATATTTATGCCTTGCCCTTCCTTGTGGCTCGAGGTGGCTTATAAATCACAATATATAAAACATCCAAGATGAAACCCCAACTAACCCCCCTAAAAATGCCTGCAGTGTATCTTATTTGGATTTTGGTCCCATCTCACTCCAAATGTCTGGACGACCTCTCCCAGGAGGTTCGTGAAGATACTGAAAACACAGGGAATAAAACAGGGCTTTGTAGAACACCACAACACATGTGTCGAGGAGCAGAGATATGCCAACTTCCAGCTGCTATGCATGACCTACTAGGTATATCCAGGGCAGGGGTATTTTCCCCATGGCCTGCCATTGGCCAGAACAGCCATCAGTACCAGCAAGCCATGGCTGGAATAACAGGTGGCTACTGAAAGGGCTGGTGAGATCTCCTCCCCCAAGAACCTCTCCTGCCGCTGCTGATAATGACCACCTAAAAGTACGGCAGCTTTCATTAGCCAGAGAAGGAGACTCACCAGAGGCTGAAACTGGTTGAAGGAGAGTGATGGCGGGTAGTGGGATATGTTCTTGGTGTAGTGGTTAAGTTTGGTGTAGTGGTTAAGTGCGCGAACTCTAATCTGGGAGAACTGGGTTTGATTCCCTCACTCCTCCACTTGCACCTGGCTGGATGACCTTGGGCAAGCCATAGTTCTGATAAGAGCTGTTCTTGAAAAAGAGCAGTTTCTGTCAGAGCTCTCTCAGCCCCACCTACCTCACAGGGTTTCTGTTGTGGGGAGGGGAGGGGAAAGGAGTTTGTAAGCCACTCTGAGACTCCTTTGGGTAGTGAAGGGCGGGGTATAAATCCAATTTCTTCTCTTCTTCTTCTCTTCTTCTTTTTTAATGATGGGAAGAGAGAAGCTGTTTGGAGGAGGTGATATGCTGAGCAGACAAATAATAGGATAAGACACACTCGTGTGTATGTTTAAGCATTCCATTCCCCACAATTTATCCTCCAAAGCATCCCAAAGATGCTTTTCAGGAAAACAAAAAATTGAGACTTTGTGAAGCGGGAACCAAAGGACTTTGATTTATGGGTTCTATTGCAGAACTTCCTTGTGGTAGTTACAGGGCTGTTCCTTTTTTTCTTGCCTGTAGCTGTATGACCTATTCCCATGGATCATGAAACATCTCCCAGGACCTCACAAGAGGTCCATTGCTGCCCGCGATTTTGTAGCTGACTTTGCAATGAAGGAGATACAAAGGCATAGAGTGCATGAGGCGGTGCACGAGCCACGTGATTTCATCGATTACTATCTACTTCAGATGGGGAAAGTAAGTATTGGGGTATTTACTCTCTCCCAGCCTAACCAACCTCACAGAAACGCTCTGAGGAAAAATGAGTGGGAACCATGTACACTGTCCTGGGTTACTAAATATGTAATACTATCTATTTTTTTAATGTGGTTTAAGATGTTGTTGGGACTCATACTCCTGAAGTATACTGAATGTATAGAGCTGAGTGTGAAGGACTATTTGTTGGAAATATGAGTGCTGCAAGGTCTAAATTCAGTCATTATAGGGTGAATGTGTTTATCTTGTGTGCTATTGTTTAGACTGGCCTGGAAGGGAACCTGGCAGAAAGCCAATGGAGAGAAAGCCCAGGAAACTGGATCCTATTTACTAACAATCATTAATGTATTCAGGTGATTTCCTTCTAGGGATCAAGAAGAAAGAAGAATCTCCATTACCAACTGTGCGGTCAGCCTTTTTGTTGCTGTACTTGTAACAGTAAGAATGTAGTCTTAAATTTTTTGGGGAGGCACCATTCCCACTTCTGTAGTGATCTCTTGCTTCACATGGAGGAGCTGCAAATTGGAGGTAACTCCTCTGCCCTCCACTAGTTCATGAAGTCCTTTCCCTCCCACCCACAGGCTTCTCATCTGCCTGTGTGCTAGGGTTGTGACCCTCCAAGTGGCTCCTGGAGATTGCCTGCTATTACAATTGATCTCCAGCCAACCAAGATCAGCTCCCCTAGAGAATATGGCTGCTTTGGAGGATAGACTCTATGGCATTAAATCCTGCTCCGGTCCTTCCCAAACACTGACTTCCCCAAGCTCCACCCTCCAAATCTCCACATATGTCCCAACTAGGGATCTGCATTCGGTTCAGACGAATTGAAAAACAAAATGAATAAAGCTTATTTGGCATTATTCGGGCCCGCCGAAAGCCGAATTAGATTCTCTAATCTGATTCTGCTGGCTGAACAGCAATTCCTCGAATGGATGCCGTATATTTGGCATCCATTCGGGAAACCCCTTTGCTGGGTGAGGAAGGGAACGTGTTAATATGTTTAGATCAATATTAAGTTAAACGATGTTATCTTTAGATTGTAATGATGAAAAACTGATATTGTTGATGATATGAAGTAATTTGGAGCAGGGGTGGAAGCATTGTGGGAAGCCATTGGAGGGAGGGGAGGAACTGGGAATGGGGTAGACAATTGATAGAATGAAATGTTTTATATGTTGTATTCCTGAGAAAATAAAAAATTTGTTTACCAAAAAAAAAAAAAGGAAGGGAACGTGTTTTAACTTAAAACACTTTCCCTTGCTTCTGGGGTTGGTGCCACCTCAGCGGAGTGATTCCCTGGCCAAGGGAAGGTATTTAAACTTTAAATACCTTCCCTTGCTGGGGAGTTGTGCCGTGAAGGCAGCATGAGCCACAGAAGGCGGTGGGCTGGAGAAAGCATGGGGAGGTATTTAAAATACCTCTCTGTTCTTTCCAGGCCTTCTCTGGCTCGTGGCGGGTGGACCAGGGAAGGGGGGGCTCACTCCAGTCCTTCCCTGGCCCACTTGCTTCGGCGGGCAGGCCGGGAAGGCACAGGGAGAACATAAGAACATAAGAGATGCCAATGTTGGATCAGGCCAAAGGCCCATCCAGTCCAACACTCTGTGTCACACAGTGGCCAGAAATACCAGTGCCATCAGGAGGTTCACCAGTGGGGCCAGGAGGTTCTAGGGTCTTCCCTGGCTTGCCTGCCTTGGTGGCCGGGTCAGGGAAGGCTGAGGGGCTGGCTCCAGGCCTTCCCCGGCTCACCCGTTTTGGCTGGCGGGCCGAGGAAGGCACGTTGAGGCAGTTAAATGCCTCTTCACTCCTTCTAGGGCCTTCCCCATGTTGGCGTGCAGGCCAGGGAAGGCTGGAGGGGCTGGCTCCAGGCCTTCCCCGGTTTGCCCACTTTGGCAGGTGGACCGGTAAGGCTGGGGGGGCTGGCTCTGGGCCTTCCCCAGATTGCCTGCTTCAGCAGGCGGGCTGGGAAGGCTGGGGGGCTAGCTCCAGGCCTTCCATGGCTCGCCCACTCCAGTGGATGGGTCAGTGAAGGCATGGGGAGGCATTTGGATGCCTCCCCGCTCCTCCTAGGGCCTTCCCTGGCTTGCCTGCCTTGGTGGGTGGGCTGTCTCTAAGCTTTCCCCCAGTCGCCCGCTTCGGCGGGTGGGCTAACTCGGGGGGCAGCTGGCTCCCATCATTGAATGGAAGGCAAATTGCCTTCCCTTCAATGAAGGGAGTGTGGCGCCTCTGTGGCGTGACTCCAGGGTGGATTGAAGCTTTAAACCTCCCTGGAGTCACGCCGCAAAGGTGGCACGCTCCTTTCATTGAGGGGAAGGCAATTTGTCTTTACTTCAGCTATCAGACTCCCCCTTCAAGGGGGGATTATTATGCCCTATGGGGACAGTCCCTTAGGGTATAATTGAGCTGAATAAATTCGGCTAGTCCAATAATTCCCAAACCCCAATATCATATTATTACTGGGATTCGGGAATATCAGCAAATACCGAATTTTTTCAGGTTCGGTAGATCCTAACCTGAAAAATTCATATATAGATATAGATATAGATATAGATATAGATATAGATAGATAGATAGATAGATAGATAGATAGATAGATAGATAGATAGGTGCACACCCCTAGTTCCAAGCCAGAGCTGGCAACCCTTCTGTGTGCTCTCCCACTGCCTGGGCTCATAGCACCCCCCACTGTCTGCTGACCTTTCCCTGGCCCCAACGGCACTGTCCTGTACTCTTCAGTCAGTCCCAGTCAGGTATCCTCAAGTGGTATCGGATCCTTGGGGGCCTGGGGCTAGTCAGAGCTGGAGCTGGTAACACAAGGCTTATGCTTGGTGGACTGTTTGGGAGGTAAGCGGGCCCAGCTGCACTGCCGGCAGGTGCTGGTGTTCCTGAGGCTGTGTCATGCATTGGCCAGGATTCTGCGAGGAGGTACTATTCTCAGCACTCTGCTCTAGACCTACAAGAAGGTTGTGCGCAGCCAGTCTCGCACTTCACCACCTTTGTGCCACCTCGGCCCAGGTCCTGAGGGGCTACAGGTCTGGGTTCCAGACGAGCCTGGTAGAAGCCTAGCAGCTAACTCAGGGGCTGGTGGCAAGATTTTCCTTTCAGGTTCTGCCACAGGAAGTGGCGGCGGCTACAAGCATGGACAGCTTCAAGAGGGAATTGGATAAGCATATGGAGCAGAGGTCCATCCATGGCTATTAGTCACAAGGTATAGATAGGAACTCTCAGGCTGGGGCACGTGATGCTCTGTATTCTTGGTGCTGGGGTGGGTGGGTCAACAGTGGGAGGGCTTCTGGTGTCCTAGCCCCACTGCTGGACCTCCTGATGGCACTTGGTGTTTTTGGCCACTGTGTGACACAGAGTGTTGGACTAGATGGGCTATTGGCCTGATCCAGCATTGGCTTCTCTTATGTTCTTATATTCTAGTGGGATGGCCTCTGGCATTGCAGTTTGCTGGTAGGCAAGAGGGGGCGATAAGTACTCGCTCTGTGTAAAGGTCATAGGGCACTTTCACACACGCTAGATAACGCTCTTTCAGTCCACGTCCAATGCACTTTGCAGCTGGATTTCACTGTGTGAAATGACAAAATCCACTTGCAAACAGTCGCCGAAGTGGATTGAAATGGCATAATGTAGCATGTGTGAAAGCGCCTATATGTTTCAAATGGCTGAATAAAGACGCTTCCATGGCAAAGTGGGAAATCCAGCCTGGTTCTCCAGATTAGAGTCTTGTTGTTCAGTTGCACAGTCGAGTCCGACTCTTCGTGACCCCATGAACCAGATCACGCCAGGCCTTCCTGTCTTCCACCGTCCTCTGAAGTTTGCTCAATTTCATGTTCGTTGCATCTATGACACTGTCTAACCATCTCATCCTTTGCTGTCCCCATCTTCTTTGACCTTCAATCTTTCCCAGCATCAGGGTCTTCTCCAGTGAGTGCTCCCTTCTTATTTGGTGGTTGTTTCTTTTAGATCAGTGAATATTCATTCTATTTTCTTTTGATATATGTTTATATTTTCATCAACCCTTTCTGGTTTTGGAGATTGGTTTGTGTCTTGTTTACATGTTGTGCAGTTTTTAATCCCTAATATATATGTGTGCAAGGTACATCATTTTACATACTGTATCGGATACATAATGCTGATACACAACTAGTACCTCTCACCCCCCGCCCGGACACCTCCCCTTTAGTTAATCGATAGATTGAATATTGACATCATACCCAATCACTGACCTTAGGGGTCGGGCTACCTGGTAATCCGTTTGAGCCCACCCCCTCCCCTCGCAGCCGAGACCTTAAAACATCTTGCACAGAGCCAAGAGAGAGCTCCCCCTTCTTCATACCAACGACCTCTTCCTGTCTGCTAAAACCTCTCTTGTCCCACTTGCTATACCAAATCCCCGATAACCGCTTTGCCTTAGTCTGCAGCTAAGGTCAATCCACGTGTTCCTGGCTCGTCTGGATTCACGTGTTTCTACCCCATTTTCTATCCCTTCCGCCCTCCCATCCTGCTGGAAGTTTCGGAGCTGAGCCGCGACATAGGTAAATATTTCCCACCAACGATATTCCTGCTAATGCGACTGTGCTGTGATCTACCTTGTTTTCTTAGTCCTTGTATGCCTGAGTGGTTTTATTATTATTCTTGTGTGTCTGAACAACATATTCAGTAAAGAGAGATTTGTTTAAACTTCTGTCTCGTCTCTTCATTGAAGCGTAACGGCTTAGCCCATCCTGCGTATACACTTGATCTGAATCCCGATTATTAAACTGTTCCAATTGTCTCTCCTAAAGAGCAATTCGGCTAACAAAAGTATTTGAGCTTCAGTTTCATTATCTGGACCTTGTAGTGAATAGTCACTGATGGACCTCTGCGCCAGATGTTTATCCAATCCCCTCTTGAAGCTGTCTATGTTTGTAGCTGCCACCACTTCCTGCGGTAGTGAATTCCACGTATTAATAATAACTCTGTAGGTGAAGAAGTAGTGATAGTGCACTTAAATGGGATGGTATAAAATTGAAATAATACTAGAGTTATTGTTGTTGAATTACACAGTTTCTATTCCTAAAAAATACTGAGTGGTTGGATTGTACGTCATTACTTCTTGCAGGCTGACGTTGGCTAAAATGTGGAAAATGAAGAAAATACCCACAAGGAGATGTTTTGTGGATAAAATCAAATATTATTCTCTACTTCTATAAGATATTAGAGGCGGTAGAAATGGATAAGTTGACAATGATATTACACAATAGAGATGATGCGTTGTTTACCGGTAGATGGGAAAAGTTCTATAAATGGATAGATAACAATAATGACAAACTATGTTAATATCCGTATATGACTCCAAAAATTTTGTTGTATTAAATTTTGTTGGGGTAATTTGTTGTATGTACTCCCCTCTTCGAGGGTATGTTGGAAAAATATAAATAAATCTGTTAAAAATATATTATTCTCTACTTCTTACAGCACTACAACAAGAGGAAGATCTTGTTCACTGTCTAACCATCTCATCCTTTGCCGTCCCCATCTTCTTTGACCTTCAATCTTTCCCATTAGAGTCTACACAGCTCTTAACCACTGTGCCGCGCTGGCTCTCCAATGTTCAGATTTTACTGTTCGGTCACTGTTGATTGAACAGTGCTTTGACAAGAACAGCAAAAGGCTTAAAATTCACTGTAAACCCTGTTTTTACTTTTCCTACTGACTGTAACAGAGCAAGAGGGACCCCACTTCTACCTACAATGAGGAGAACCTAGTGCAGTGCATTGCAGACCTGTTTGCCGCAGGCACAGAAACAACCACCACCACCCTTTACTGGGCGTTCCTCCTCATGGCAAATTATCCAGATGTTCAAGGTAAGAAACTGTTGTGTGGTGGTGCCACCTCCAGGTGGCACCTGGAGATCTTCTGTTATTACATTTTTTCACCAGAAGACCAAGACCCATTCCCCTGAGGAAAATGGCTGCCTTGGAGGGAGGACTCTATGGCATTATACCCTGCTGAGGCCCCTCCCCTCCCCAAACCCTGCCCTCTCCTGGCTCCACCCCCATAACGTCCAGGTATTTCCCAACCCTTTAATACTTTAAGAGAAAAAGTTAACTATCGGACTACAGTTATTTGAAGATGGATCAAGATGGGTAGCCCGTCTGTAGTAATAGAAAAGAACAAGGGTCCAATAGCACCTTGAACACTAACAAGATTTGTGGCAGGGTATGAACTTTCGTGATCATCACCCTGCCAACAAAAGTCCGCATGGTCAAAGCAATGGTATTCCAGTAGTCATGTATGGCTGCGAGAGTTGGACTATAAGGAAGGCCGAGCGCCGAAGAATAGATTCTTTTGAACTATGGTGCTGGAGAAGACTCTTGAGAGTCCCTTGGACTGCAAGAAGATCAAATCAGTCAATCCTAAAAGAAATCAACCCTGACTGTTCCCTGGAAGGCCAGATAATGAAACTGAAGCTCAAATACTTTGGCCACCCAATGAGAAGGGAGCACTCCCTGGAGAAGAAGACCCTGATGCTGAGAAAGACTGAAGGTCAAAGAAGACGGGGACGGCAAAGGATGAGATGGTTAGACAGTGTCATAGATGCAATGAACATGAAATTGAGCACACTTCAGAGGACGGTGGAAGACCGGAAGGGCTGGCGAGATCTTGTCAATGGGGTCGCGAAGAGTCGGACTCGACTGTGCAACTGAACAACAACAACAAAAATGAACTTTCGTGAGCCACTGCTGAAGAAGTGAGTCAGTTCTGAAGAAGTGAGCAGTGACTCGCAAAAGCTCATACCCTGCCACAAATCTTGTTAGTCTTCAAGGCGTTACTGGACTCATGCTCTATTCTACAATTATTTGAAGCTTTCATCCCACATTGCAGATGACACACACCTCAAATGTAATACCACGATGAGAAAGTCCAACTCTGCAACCTCTGGAACAGAAGAGGACTCTGCGGCAGAAAAGGGTGCAGGACCCGCCAGAGTGGTATACGATTTTAGAGACAGAAAGCCGAAGTAAAGGCAGAAGGACTTGGAAAATGGCCTTTTGAAGCAAAGAACAAGAAGATGATCTGAGATTTCTCTCATAACAACTAATAAAATAACACATAAATAGTGAATTGTTATAAGCAAGAACTCTTCAAGTATATTGTGATATTAACACTTATAGTACTAACATTTTTACTAACAGTGAAAAGATCTCCTCCACTTGGGGTTTTAGTTTAGTGTGGTTTGCTTTCCTTTATCCTTAGTTGTAGTCCCTTCCCTAATATTTCTTTGTAGTTTTTGTAGTATTTGCAAAATAAAAAATATCCCTCCGGGGATTCTTAAAAAAAATATGAGAAAGTCCAGAGATACCACATATCTCTGATATGAGCCAGTTTGGTGTAGTGGTTAAGTGTGCGGACTCTAATCTGGGAGAGCCGGGTTTGATTCCCCACTCCTCCACTTGCACCTGGCTGGATGACCTTGGGCAAGCCATAGCAATGCGAGTCTTATTCACAGGAGCTCGAGTGTCTCAAAAAGGAGAGAGCAATACCAAAGACCAGTTCCCTCTTGAAGTTGAACCCCTTCTTCTTCTGAACAAGGAAGATCATTGTCAAAAAGTCACTCCATTCCGGAGACCACTGTCTACATTCACTATATATATTACTTATTTTCTGTTATTGTATATTATGCTTTATGAATATAGTACCAAGCACTAAATTGTCACAGTTCTTTTTTCTTTTTTCATTGGTCTTATTACTCTGCCCATTCTTGTAACTATTCTCTGCATAATATCGAATCAACCACTAGATGGAGCAAAATTTGTGCACAACAGAAAGAAAAAACCCCCAAAGCAACAAAAACTCACAAGCAAGGAAAATGAGCATGTGGAAAAGTCCATTGTCTTTCAAAATTTGCCCAGTAGAGTGTCCCAAATAAAACTCTGGTTTTGTTTCCCTTAGAAAAAGTCCAGAAGGAGATAGACAATGCTTTTGGTTCCTCTGAATTTTTTTCCTACCAAGATCGGAGGAAAGTGCCGTACACCAATGCTGTGATTCATGAGATCCAACGTTCCAGATATATCTTATTGTTTGGAGTCCCCAGACAATGCTCAAAGGATGTGAACATTTTTGGGTTTTTCATTCCAAAGGTAACAGAACAGTGTTATTTATTTACTTACTTATAATTTCCCTTTCTCGCTGAGACAGCATAGAGCAGCCAGTGAACAATGCAATAGGACTAGGAGTTACAGAATTAGAGAATACTGAGAACAATAAACTATCTACGGCAAGGTATACGATAAAGAATACAGATAGTAGAATCAAATGTAGTAGCAAATGTAGTAAAAGCAGATGGTACCTAATTACTGAGGGAGCTGCGGTGGCTCAAGTGGTTAAGACGCTGAACTGCAGGCTGTGGAAGGTCGGTAGTTCAGCAGTTCGAGACCCGAGTTGCCGCATGACGGAGTGAGCTCCCGTCTCTAGTTCCAGCTCCTGCCAACCTAGCAGTTCGAAAGCAAGAAATTGCAAGTAGATAAATAGGTACCACTTCGGTGGAAAGGTAACAGCGTTCCATGCGCCTTGGTGTTTAGTCATGCCGGCCACATGTCCACGGAAACGTCTTCGGACAGCGCTGGCTCTTTGGCTTTGAAACGGAGATGAGCACCGCGACCCTAGAGTCGGATTTGACTGGCTTTCGAGCAAGGGAACCTTTACCTTTACCTAATTACTGAAGTGAACTACAATTTTATTCCATTATAACGGTGCCCTCTTGGGCTGTTACATTCTGCTACAATAAGGATGTGATTCCTATAATAAAACTAGTAACCACTAGAACAGGGATACCCAATGGCCACCAAGTGTTTTTGGGCAAATGGGTGTGGCCAGGTAGGGCTTTTGCCCAGCAAGGCTTCTGATTGGCTGTGCAGTTATTTTTAAATGTTGCTTTGGCCACAGCTGCCCCCACAGCAGGGGGGTCTTCACTGTGTTCCTTTTACTTTTCTTTGGCATTTTGTGTTTGCGTGTGTATGCTTAGAAGTTGTGGTTGACTTCTGGCGACCCCTAGTGGGGCTTGGAGGCAAGGGATGTTCAGAGAGGTGCCTTGCTATTGCCTGCCTCTGTGTCATGGCCCTGGAATTCCCTGGAGGTCTCCCATCCAAGTACTTGCCAGGCTCGGCCCTGCTTAGCTTTCAAGACTGTATGGCTGTTCTATTTCCATTTCAATCTATCTGAGGAAGTGTGCATACACACGAAAGTTCACACCTTGAATAAACCTTTATTGGTCTTAAAGGTGCCGCTGGACTCTAAATTTGTTCTACTGCTTCAGACCAACACGGCTGACCACCTGGATCTATGTTTCAGGAAGGTTATTTGAAATCCATATGCGTGTGAGCTGTTTGCCAGGACTGAGGAGAATTCATGTCTCCTACAATTCATGGAGCTGTGGTGGCTCAAGTGGTTAAGACGCTGAACTGCAGGCTGTGGAAGGTCGGTAGTTCAGCAGTTCGAGACCCGAGTGTGCCGCATGACGGAGTGAGCTCCCGTCTCTCGTTCCAGCTCCTGCCAACCTAGCAGTTCGAAAGCAAGAAATTGCAAGTAGATAAATAGGTACCGCTTCAGTGGGAAGGGGACAGCGTTCCGTGCGCCTTGGTGTTTAGTCATGCCGGCAGCACAATCACAGAAACGTCTTCGGACAGCGCTGGCTCTTCGGCTTTGAAACGGAGATGAGCACCGCAACCCTAGAGTCGGATTCGACTGGCTTTCGAGCAAAGGAACCTTTACCTTTACCTTGCAATTCATGGGAGTTCAGCTTTTTTCACAATCCTCCCGGCTCTCTCCAGACAGACTTAACAGCATCAAAGCCAAGGTTGCCAACAACCTAGAGAAAAACATTTAAGCTGCCTTAATAGAGGCTTAATATTGCTTACCTCCATGCCCTAAGAACCTCTACTTGCCAATTTCTACATATTAAACCTCTGTTAAATAGACAGGACACATTTCCTCCAGGTTGTTGGCAAACCTGTTCAAGTTGAGTTGTGGGGTTCACTGGTACAACTGTACACTTATTCCTTCATGAGCAAATGAGATGGTCTGGATGCATCTAAAGCAAACAGTTTCTTTTTTTCAGGGGGCCACTGTTATTACAGATCTCCGGTCTGTTCTTCTTGATCCTAAGAAATGGGAGACCCCTGAAAAGTTCAACCCAAATCATTTTTTGGACAAGGATGGACAGTTTGTGGAGAACGAAGCATTCCTTCCATTTGGAGCAGGTAAATGTAGATGTCCAAAGTAGTTTATGACTGATATTCATATAAATATTTGCCCTATTTAGTGTTGAGATTTGCAGAAAGGTTCATGAGATAAGAGTTGGTTTTTGTTGTTGTTGTTCAGTCGCACAGTCGAGTCCGACTCTTCGCGACCCCATGGACCAGATCACGCCAGGCCCTCCTGTCTTCCGCCATCCTCTGGAGTT
Organism: Gekko japonicus; assembly: GCF_001447785.1. Classification (NCBI taxonomy): domain Eukaryota; kingdom Metazoa; phylum Chordata; class Lepidosauria; order Squamata; family Gekkonidae; genus Gekko; species Gekko japonicus. Next base: position 115,209 of record NW_015169257.1, read on the forward strand.
CGCTTAATTTCATGTTTGTTTCATCGATAACACTCACTGTCTATCCATCCCATCCTTTGCCATCCCCGTCTTCTTTGATTTTCAGTCTTTCCCAGCATCAGGGTCTTCTCCAGTGAGTGCTCCCTTCTCATTTGGTGGCCAAAGTATTTGAGCTTCAGCTTCAGTATCTGGCCTTCTAGGGATCATTCAAGGTTGATTTCTTTTAGGATTGACTGATTTGATCTCCTTGCAGTCCAAGGGACTCTCAAGAGTCTTCTCCAACACCATAATTTGGAAAGCATCTATTCTTTGGCACTTGGCCTTCCTTATAGTCCAACTCTCGCAGCCATACATAACTACTGGGTATACCATTGCTTTGTCCATGCGGACTTTGGTTGGCAGTGTGATGTCTCTACTTTTTATTATGCTGTCTATGTTTGGCATCGCTTTCCTCCCAAGGAGCAGGCGTCTTTTAATTTCATAGCTGCAGTCACTGTCTGCAGTGATCTTGGATCCCAGGAACGTGAAGTCTGTCACTACTTCCACGACTTCTCCTTCTATTTGCCAAGGAGTGATGGGGCCGGATGCCATGCTCTTAGTTTTTTTGATGTTGAGTTTGAAGGCAACTTTTGTGCTCTCCTCTTTCAGCCTCAGCAAGAGGCTCTTGAGGTCCTCTTCACTTTTTTGCCATTAGAGTGGTATCGACTGCATATCTGAGGTTGTTGATGTTTTCCCCAGCAATCTTAATTCCGGTTTGTGATTCATCCAGGCCGGTATTTCGCATGATAAGAGTTTTTCTTAAAATATGAAACCTCCCTGTCAATACTGTTCTCTTTCTTTCTTTCTTTCTTTCTTTCTTTCTTTCTTTCTTTCTTTCTTTCTTTCTCTCTCTCTCTCTCTCTCTCTCTTTCTTTCTTTCTTCCTCCCCTCCCCT